>NW_025336347.1:20322756-20379196 GCF_004798865.1 Varanus komodoensis | reverse complement strand
GACGGAGAACTGGGGTTATATGAGAGCAACGCCCAGTTCTCGTCAGCTCCACTGGCTCCCGACTGAAGTCCGGGCCCAATTCAAGGTGTTGGTTATCACCTATAAAGCCCTAAACGGCTTGGGACCTGGATACTTAAAGGAACGCTTGCTCCCATATATGCCCTCCCGCCCCTTGAGATCAGCAACGGATGCCCTTCTCTGGGAACCCTCTGTGACTGATATTAGGAGGGTGAGTACCCGGAGGAGGGCCTTCTCTGCGGTGGTGCCCCATCTATGGAATGCGCTCCCCAGAGAGGTCCGCCTGGCACCGTCATTATTTGTTTTTCGGCGCCAGGCTAAGACCTTTTTATTTAAAACTTATTTTAATTGCTAAATTATCGTATTTATTAGGATTTTAAAATTAGCCGAGAATGCACCAGGGCTTTTAAATTTTTTTTCTTTTAAATTGTTATATTGTTATTGTTTATGTATGCTTTTATGTATTTTTTGTGAGCCGCCCTGAGGCTTTGTTGCGATGGGGTGGCATAGAAATGTTTTAAATAAATAAATAAAATAGTGTTGATCAGACCTTACCACTGGCCTTGCAGACAGCTGCTGGTGGATTTTATTGTTCCAAATATCTGGAGGAAGTCACTGGGGAAAGCTGAACTAGGCCACTTTTGAATCCTTACCACCTCAAGCAGATAATCCCAAAAGGAACTCAACCTGGGAGTGGATAAGAGGCAAGATTTTGTGGTATTTAATGAGTAGAGTCAGCAGTAAAATACTTGATCCTAATGCAGGACTGTTTTTCCTTTCTGTATTCCAGATCTCCAGAAAGAGAATCGAAGACACTGGAAATTTTTATTTTAGTAAAGTCCAACACAAAGTGTATTGTTTTTAGGGGCATTCTTCAGGAGTGATAAAAGGTATGATTAAAGTTCTTAAAAAGAGGAATAAGCAGCAGCAAGTAATTCAATACACAGTGTCCATGACTTGCATACCTACTAGCTTTAAAACTGCCTTCTTAGAACTTGGAAGATCTCTTCAATAAATGGTAAAATTTAGGAAGGCATCAGATTCAATATCCTGTGCTAAATATCCTGAACTTAGGAATGTCAAGAAGGCATCAGATTATCCTGGACCTGGATGTGAGCAGTACCCTCTCAGATGCTAGCAATATTGGAGAGCTAAGTTGGGAATATGCTAGGCTATCTAAGCACACATTTGTTTTCTGTAATTATCCAACTGGACAGAAGACCCAAGGAAGCATTCCCAGAGTTCACAGATCATAGAATAGCAGAGTTGGAAGGGACCCATAAGGCCATTGCGTCGAACTACTGAGTCCAATGCAGACTTCCAAGTTCAGATGGCTGTCCAGCTGCATCTTGAATGCTTCCAATGTGGGAAGCCCATGAACTCCATAGTAATTGGTTCCATTGTTGTCCTCCTCTAATAGGATGCCCAGCTGGAATTTGGCTTCCTGGGACTTGGGTCCATTATGGTGTAGTGGTGAAGAGTGTGGGGCTGGGACTTAGGAGAACTGGGTTCTAGTCCCTGCTCAGCCATGGAACCAACTGGGTGACTTTGGGCCAGTCACAGACTCTTGGCCGAACCTCACAAGGCTGTTGTGGGCATAAGTTTGAGAGCAGGAGGAAGAGAGGAAATAAATCTAAGAAAGAGAGAGAGAGGAAGATTCCATGTGCTGCACTCTGGGATGACTGAGAACCTGCCCTCTGTCTGACACCCTTTCAAGTACTGTAAGAGAGCCAGCATGTCCCTTCTTCTCAGGGTTCAACCTGCCGATTTTTTCAGTCTCTCCTCATACAGATCATCTTTCTAATCCTCCTCTGAACTGTTTCCAGTCTGTCTGCATCTTCCTTCAGCTGTGGTGTCCAGAACTAGGCAGAGTCCTCAAATGAGAGTAGAGGAGAGGAGAGCTAGTACTTCATGTGATTTGGAATCAATATTTCTCTTAATGCAGCCCAAAATAGCATTTCCCCTTTTTACTAGCCACATCACATGGGTGATTCATATTCAGCTGGTGATCAACAATTCCAAGGTCCTTCTTGCTTGTAGTTTGGTTGAGCCAAATATCCCCCATCTTGTAATGATGCATTCGGTTTCTTTTTCTTAAGTGCAGAAGTTCACATCTGTTTCTATTAAATCCCTCTCTGTTGATTTTAGCCCAGTACTCCAACCTATCAAGAGTACTTTGGTCCTGTCTTCCAGGAGATTAGATCTCCCACCCAATTTTGTGTCATCTCAATTGTGTGAAAGCCTGAATTAAAACTGGAGGAAAACATCTTATTCATCATTAAGGGCTTGAGGGGCCAAAGTTTTAAGCCATCAAACCCACTACTCTTCCTTTCTATATTGGGCCTTGTTATTTTCTGTGTATTTCTATTTTTTTCTACTGCCCAGAACTTGTCTTCTAATACAGTATAATTTTTTTTTTCTAGTGTGGTGTCCAGTTTCTTTTATCTAATGTACGGAGATGTTTCCCTGTCTTTTTCCTGAGAATCCTTGACATTTTTCCAAAGTAAAATTCCTCACATGGACACTGCATGATATTAATGATACAGGGAATTACTAATGTTAATGTGCCATGAAGTGTCTTCTGGCACAGTTCTAACCATGAAAAAGCAGCCTGTAATTCCCAGGATGCCCCGACCAGTACGGTTGTCCAGTGGAAGGCTGGAAGTTCTGTCTAAACAGGCCTAGGCTTGCTCCTTCAGGAAATGCTGTTTATGATTGGAAGCATCTGTAAACTCCATCACATGGCAAGTGAGTCTGCAGTAAGGACAGAGTCCAGCAAGGGCATGACCCCCCCCCTGCCCCCATGATAGAATTTAGGATTGTGTCTCTTTGTTCTCCCTAACGTCCCTCCTGACAAATTTCACATGTTTCTATTCCCTTTAAAGGCGACCGTGGGCTTTTCTTGACATGATCTCTCCCATGTTCCTATGTCTTGTAAAGGTGATCACTGGCTTTTCTTGACATCCATTTTTTTTTTTTTGTAAATGTGTCAATATTATTTGAACTGTGCACAGGAGTAGCTAGTCATATAATTGAATTTTAACTGCTGTTCAAATGGCCAGATGGTACTTGTTTAGTTTTTCTAGAAGATCGCATTGTGCTACCGTGAAATAGGAACCAATGCCAAGTTCTGCACCTAAAAGAACAGGAAACCTAATAGATAGTTCCAAGATCGGGGATACTTGGCTCAACAATACTGCAAGTGAGACGGATCTTAGAATTGTTGTAGCTCACAAGCGGACTATGAGTCAACCGCGTGATGTGGCTGCAAAAAGGGCAAATGCTATTAATAGATCCTAGAGTGAAGGACACAGTACAAGAGGCTCAAGTTACAGGAAGCCCGTTTCCAACTGCATATCAGGAAAATTTCTTGACTGTTATTGCTAGAGCTCACCCAAAGCTCTTTTGGGACTCCTCCTATCAGAGAGTATGCAGGATTCACACAGACAGCTGCATCCAGAGGAACCATTGTGGGTTAATCTAGCAAGCTGTTCATAAGGCTAATCATATCTTGGGGTTTTGGACAGAAGTATATGATTCTATCAGAAAGTTTCCTGTAAGCTGAAGGGCCCTCCCAGGGACCACAGGTTTGTAGCCTACATCTTTTTATCATATTCAATACATTACTAAGGAACTGGAATGGACTAGCCAAATTAAAGCCATTTCATTTGCATAAAGGGATATTGTCAGCGCCTTTCCTCCAATCTAAAACCCAGTCATATCATTCCAGGGTATACTATATCAAAAGAATCTGAACGTTGATTGTGCTTGGAAGTGGCCTAAGATGCATTCAGTCATTTAAAATACATAGCAGTGAACTTAAAATACAGCTTTGTCCTTGCTCAGGACACAGGACACAGGACACAACTGGCTCTCTTGACAAATTGTGCTTCAGCATTTTTACACTGGTATCTCTATCTTTAAATGCCTTTGTTCAAGAATGGCCATCTGAGCATCACTGGCAATGTCTCAAGAAGTTGAAGTGTTCCTGCGTAATTTGTTTGAATAGCCCCTTTTCTGATTTGTCACAGAAACAGGCCTGTTTGTCTCACGTGGACTGCAGCAGGGTAAGGGACACACGAGCCACAAGCCACTGACGGCAAGCGAATGAGAGTTGTGCGGCCCTCGTGCATGGATTCACGCCAAATCGTCCCCTCGCCTTCCCCCTGCCTCTTGGCCTCGCGGCTTCTGCACTGCTAATGGCAGCAACACCGGTCCGGTCCACGGGCGTGTTAGGCCCCTGCAGTGACCAGGAAGCAGCTGCCAATAAGAATGGGGCAACTGCCTTATCCAGGGCTTTTGGGCAGAGCCCCTGGGATGTCTGCTTCCCTGCTGCCGGGGGTGCTTCCAAGGAGCCTGTGCCCAGGAGAGATTTCTGCTGCAAGTCTGACGCGGTCTCTCCCCCTTCAACTTCCTCTCCCTCACAGGGCTGTTGCATGAATAAAAGGGAGAGGACGGTTGTGTAAGTGTCTTTGGGTTTCTTGCAGGAAGAGGTAATATTTTTTTAAGGAAAATAGGAGGGGGAAAAAAGAGAAAAATAGGAGGGGGCACTGCCCACGGTCCCTATTTTATATTGTCCCCTTCATGGCAGAACAGAGCAAAAAATGTCAGAAACAAGCAGTTCCTGACCCTCCCCCCCCACACACACACACGCACACCAGAAATAAGATAATGATAGTTTCTGGATCAGGGCTATCATTAGAGTGAGGGAGCCGCTCCAACCTACCCCATTTGGGAAACAAGCGTTTCCATTCACGTTTCCTCCAAGAACTGCTAGTCCCTGTCGTGTGGACGCCTGTTCTGCAGTGTGGGCACATGTATGGGCAGCAGCCCCCCCACCCCGCCTGCCACCAGCTGCCTGTGGTGGGACACTGGCGGCAACCCTCCACGGGGGCCCTGTGACTGTGTCGCCAGAGCAGGTAAGGGGACGGAGTTGGGTTTGCCCCAGGTCTTGCCTCTTGAGCCTTGTCTGCTGCACACTCTGTTGTCCACAATCATTAACCGTTCAGATGGGGCGGCTGCCCATAAGTATGTACAGGCAGACTAACCAGTTACTTAAATTAGCATTCGAGGAATATTACTTGGAATGCCCATTGCAACCTCAATCCAGGTCACCCTGTTCCTTGCCACCGAGCTGATGCTCGATCGTATGACAGCTGGGGAGGAGAGAGACGCCCCAGGGCTCCAAGGGCTGCATCGGGAACAGCTGTTCCATTCATTAATACCTTATGATGCATTTATTATTACAGTTACGCCCCGTCGTATCTTTTCCAAAGAACCCAGAATACTCCTCTCCATTTCCTTCTCACAAGAGCCCTGTGAGGTAAGTTCGGCTGTGAGTCAGTGACCAACCCAAAGCCACCGAGTGGACCTCACGGCCGGGCAGGGACTAGAACTGGCATCGCTCTGGTCCCACCAGACTCTCCTATGCCTGCCGAAGTAATTCAAGCCTCACTCGTTTTGCATGGATGGCCCCTACCGGAACCGTTTTTCTCCAGAGCCAACTCCTCTTGTTTTAGCTTTTAAGAATTAGCTTTTAAGTAAATCTGCAGCACCTTTTAAACTTCCAGTTCTTGGTCTGTATGTGAAAAGTGTTTCCTTATAGGTGTCACAGGTATCAAGCACTCAGAGGAAGGAAATGGGAGCGGGGGAGCTTGGGGATGGGGTCCTTCCTCCCCACCCCCATGTGTCTCCAAGCCAACTATGCGGATGCAGCTGCCAAGCTGAAGAGGATGCTGCTGCGGATCCATCGGTGCCCCTGCAAAAGGATCCCTTCCATTCTGAAAAAGTGGCCCCATTTTATCCTTAAAACCACCTCCCTGTGATTGGGCCCGTCTCTCAGTGGGCTTCATGGCTTAGCAGGGACTAGAACCTGGATCGCTCCTCTCCTGCTGCCCCACTCTAACCACTAGGCCACATGGCTCTCCTAGGCATATTAAAGTGATCCAAGTCTCATTCCGAGATGCAGGAAGGATTCAGTACATATGGAGAAGGCAGGTCTAGATGTGTATTTGAAATAATGGAACTGCTTTAACAATAATGTTATTTGATGTTAAAATCTATAACATGCTTCCTTTTTCCAGTGACCACTCAAAAATGGTTAAGGAAACGGGGGAAATAATAAATCTGAAATTAAAAACAATGCATAAAAACAGCACTCCGACACTCAAAATGGCATTTTAAAGCCTGGATCTTCCACGTAAAAATCTAAACCAGGAGTCTCAAACTCAACTTACCTGGGGGCCGCTGGAGGTAGAGTCTGGGTGAGGCCGGGCCGCATCAAGTATTCCACCACGCGGTGGTGGGGGCCGCTCATCCCGCGTGGCTCCCGGAGGCCGGCCCGGGTGCCGCCGGCGCTTTGAAGGCCGCAGGGCCCCTCCCCCGTGCCCCGCCATCCCGGCAATTGGCCCGCGGGCCGCGAGTTTGAGACCCCTGCTCTAAACCAAACTGCCTCCTAAAACTTCACCTGCAAGAACCCCTCCTGCTAAAATTGCATTCTCTAGATTAGAGAATGCAGAACCCTCGAATCAGGCTAAATAGGATCATCAAACTGTTTTTCCACGGTGTTGGATTTTCTTCTTGTTGTGATGGCAGAGTGCAAACATGTCAACTCAAATTTGGGGGGGGGGCGAGATACAGCATAGCTGCTTTCTGCACTGTTAAAGACCTTCTGAATCCAGCTTATGAGAGAAAGATAATTTATTTCAATTGCAGGGAACAAGCACAAAACACAGCCAATCTAAAAAGGAAAATAAATGTTCTCCATGAGTCAAGGCATGAGGCAGGGTGCGAGGGCTGCCTCTGGCTAGTGTGTGGCCACAGGTTCCCCCATCGCCCTCCTAGGTGAACCTGCAGACCTGAGGTGCGGCGGCCGCTGCCGTCTTCTTGCCACGCTCGAGACAAGATTCAGCTGTGATCAGGCCGGATCATGTACGGGGGAAGAGGGCCGGTGCCATCCTGCCCTTCACCTTGGGCAGCAAAATCCCTTGTGCCAGGAAAACCCCACAAGTTCACCTCCCACTTCCTCCACTGCCTTGCAACTGGTGTTCTTCTGTGCACTAGCAAACAAAGTGGCCTCTGGCCCCCCCTGCCTCTACTCTCATGCTCTGCCACTTGCAGCCGTCAAGAGAGCCCATGCAGGAATCCAACTTTTGGGTCAGTGGTACCAGCTGTCCTTCCCCAGTTCTTGAGAGTATTCACAGGGCAGGGAAGAATCGCCTGCTAATTCTGCCCAATACTGTCCCTCTAGGAATAGTGCAGCATATTCTTTGTTTACTGTATTGCTATCTTATCCTCCCTCTAAGGAACTTAAATTTATATAAGTCTTCTCTTCATTTCACCTGCACAACAACCCTGCAAAGTAGGTTAGATTAACATGATTGGGTCAAAGTCACTAGCAAATGCCAGAGCAGAACGAGGAAATGAAACCAACTCCCTCCCCGGGCCAAGTCCCGACCTGATCTACCACTACTGGTTCTCAACTGTAGCACTCAAGTTTGAAACTGGAGTAAAAAATTTCCCTCCAATCACCTTAATTTCAGCTCAAAGCACAGAACAGATTTTTAACAGAGAACTGGCAAAGGTTTCCCTGCATTTGTCTTTGTCTTGGGGTGCCCAGTGTGTTATCTGTGGGTCCCCATATACCCACAGACAATTCTCTTGGTGTCCACCAGGCCCCTTGACCTGCCTATTTTATTACTTTTAAAAATCTGGGAACTAACATGATGTCAGGCAATGTCCTGGCCTCCATTACCACCTTTATTTTCAAGAATAAGCTCCAGAAAAAAAAAATAGTGAGCAAGGAAAGTGGTGTGACTTCACCAGATGATGATAATGGCTCAAAATCACAGCTCTCGCACTCACCCTTTTAAGTCTGGAGACTTGGGCTTTTAAAATCTAGCACATCCAGCTAGCCGGGGGGGAAAAAAGGGTAAGCTGGGATGGAATCATAGAACAGAAAAGTTAGAAGGGGCTTCTAAGGTTATTGAGACCAATCTCCTGCTCAGTGCAGGACACCAGTTAAAGAATTCCTGACATGGGCTGAACATGCCTGGTTCTTTCAATCGCTCCGCACAGGGCTTTGTTTGCGGTCCTGGATCATTCATTTTGCCCTCCCCTGAACCCTTTCCAGCTTGTCTGCATCTTTCTTAAATTGTGGTGCTCAGAATTGGACACATGATTTGGAAGCTTTATTTTCTATTAATGCAGCGCAATTCAGCACTTGCCTTTTCTGTAACCAAACCAAGTTGTTGACTCATATTTCAGCTTGTGATCTACACTGATTCTGAGGTCCTTTTTGTTTGTGGTATTTTTGAGTCAATTATGTCCCATCTTGTAATTGTCCATTTGGTTCTCTTTTCCTAGATGCAGAATTTGGCATTTGTCCCTGTTGAATTTCATTCTGTTGCTTTCAGCCTATCAAGATCATTTTGAATTTTGGTTTTGTCTTCCAAGGTATTTGCTATCACACTCAATTTTGTGTCATCTGAAAAACTGATCAGCTTTCCCTGCACCTCCTCATGCAAAGTATTAATACAAATGCTAAAGAGCCCTGGGCCCAGGACTGAGCCTTGCAGTACCTCTCCCGGGCCTGAGAAGGCGCCATCGAGAAGCATTCCTGAGTCCAGTTCTGTAGCCATTTTGGATCCACCTAGCCATGTTTAGCTAGTTTTCAGAGCAGAGTGTCATGGGGCACTTTGTCAAAAGCTTTGCTGAAAACAAGATATATTATGTCCACAGCACTCCCCACAGTCCACAAAAAATGAGATCAGATTAGTTGGGCAAGACTTGTTCTTGATAAATCCAAGCTGGCTTCTAGTAATTATTCCATTGTCTTCAAGGTGCTTCAACTGACTTTATTATCTGCTCCAGAATTTTCCAAGGGATTGATATCAGACTGGTGGGTCTCTAGTTCCCAGGATTCTCCCTTTGCCCTTCGTAAAGATAGGGACATTAGCACTTCTCCAAGTCATTTGCATTTCACTCGTGTGGCACGATTTCTGAGGGATAATAAACTGTGGTTCTGAGAATTCTCCTGCCAGTTCCTTTATTATTCTAGGAAGCAGTTCATCAGGTCCTGGAGAACTGAGCTCATTCAAATAAACTGGGTGTTCCTTGATCATGTGTTTATTAATCTCGAGATTCAATCCTGACCCTTAAGTTCGTACCCTTCATGTTTTTCCAGGATGGTCATAGAGCCGTCTTGGGGAAAAGACTGAGCCAAAGTTGGAACTGGACACTGTGGCCTTTGTCCTCCGTTATTGCTTTGCCCTCCTCACTGAGAAGCTGAGCCACCATCTCTTTTCTGTCTTTTACTGTGAACATACCCGAAAGGTTTTTTATTGCTGCTGCTGCTTTTAGCATCCCTTGATAGCCTCAGCTCATTCTCAGCGTTACCTTTCTGATATCATCCCTGCATTTCTGTGACATTTGTCTGTTCTCTTCTTCTGTATTTGTCTGTACTCTGTTTCCTTCCTATATACAGCCTTTTTTGTTTTTAGGTCAACTCATTTTTTTTTTTTTTTGGTAAAGCCATCTTGGTTTCTTCTGTCATCTGCTTTTATTTTTGTTGGAATTGTTTAAAATTGTGCCTTTAAATTTTCCCTTTTTATAAATTCCCACCCATTTTGGACTCTATTTTCCCTTAGGGGCACTCACCATTGGTTTGTACTTGTCATGAGTTTATTAAAATTGGCTTTCCTAAAATCCGGAGTACATGTATGGTTATGCTCCATTTTTTCTTTCCTTAAAATCAAGAACTCAAGTATGTTGCAGTCACTTTCCCTCAGAGTCCCCATACCTTCCACTTGATCCACTAAGTCATCCCAATTCATCAGTATTAAGTCAAGGACAGCTGCTCTTCTAGTTCCTACCTCTACTTTCCGTAGAAGAAATTTATCTGCCATGCATGTCAAGAATTTCTTGGAGGGACCACTTTTGCTAGAATGTGTTTCCCCTCAGATATCTGGGTAACTGAAGTCCCCCATTACTACTTCTTTGAACTATTCGCAATTTGCTTAACAAAGGTTTCATCCTCATCTTCTCCTTGATTGGGTGGTCAGCAGTACCCTCTTGACTGTCATGTTCCTTTTCTTTCTTGACATATTTATTCTGTCCCGTATGCTACCAGACTCATCTTGTATTTCAATGCAAGGATAAGTAATTTAAACATATAACGCAACTGCCTCATTTCCTATTTCTTCTTTACTTTTTGAACAAGTTATCCTTCAGTCGCTATATTCCAGTCATAGGAACCTCCCACCAATTTTCAGTAATACCTATCAAGCTGTATTTGCCTTCATATGTTAAGAGTTCATTCTGTTTGTTTTCCATACTATCTGGGCATTAGTGTATAGACACTGAAGCCTTTGTGTTTTTATGCTCTGGCTTCTTTCCTATGTTACTGAGAAGACAAACTGGGGGCACTACTAAAGTTCTTCTGTTATGATACATAAGCCTTCATATACTCTTGTCCCCAAGTTATCATCTCTCTCCATGATCAGACTGGGTTTAAAGCCCTCCTGATGAAATACTGTGGTCAAACACATTCTTTCCAGCTCTGGTGTCGTGCGACCCGTCCCTTGCTAGCAATCCATCTTCCAAGTAGTCTGTGTAGTCTGTGGTACCAAAATCCAAATCTCTTATGCTGGTATCACCTTCCCAGCCAGCTGTTCCCCTGGAGTGTTCTTCTTTCCCCGTCTAATCCTCTTCTAAGATCTGGGAGGCTAGGTGAGAACACTATCTGGATCCCAACGTTCTTATGTTTCCTTCCCAAAGCTTCAAAATCTGATGTGATTTTTGTAGCTCGATTTGGCACTAGCATTTGTTCCCGCATGGATTAGTAAAAAGGGATAGATGTCTATGGGCTTTATGAGCTTTGACAATCTTTCACTCACATCCTTAATCCAAGCTCCGGGGAGACAGCACACCTGGCCAGTCCATGGGTCATTGGGTTTCAATCCCATGCAACAAGGGGTCTGCCACAATGGCCACTTTTGGCGTTTTCTTGGCCAACAGTCTTTCTGCATCGTGCTCTGCATCGCACAGGTGCCCTTGTTCATTCCTCCTCTGCAGGCCGCCCACTGTTCAGACACGTCCTCCAGTAGCTGAAAGCAGTTACTCAGCCCTAGCGGTTCCGCTGGAGCAGAGTTTCTCCAGGTTCTTCTGCTCTGATCCGTCACCTTTCTCCAGGGAGTTTCCCTTCACTGGCTTTCCTCATCTCAGCAATCTCGTATCTGCTGCAGCTTGCTGGTCCTCTTCCAGCTCTGGTGGTTCTTGTTGTTCGTGGAGTTCCACTGTTGTGTCCAAGCACAATTCGCTTGCTCTTATTCCTTGGTGGATGGGCACCTGCCACTCAAGCCTCTCGCTTCTTCTTCTGATAGTGCAACCTGATTTACCTTTATTGCAGGCACATGCCACGTTAGCTTCAGGGAGGAACACAAACATTGCACAAACTTTGCAGGTCTCTACCAGAGGAAAATCCTTTCCAACCTTGTATGGTATGAAACGAGGAGGAGAAAACATAGATTTGTTGATTTTCCACATGCCAGTAGACCCACGGGCTGCTGTCCTGAGCTGGTCAGCTGAAACCTCTGCTGCTTGCAGGGTGTCCTAGAGGGCAAGAAAGGGTGGGAAGCAAGGAATAGGCTGTGCTTCTGAGTGTGTACATGCATGCACTCGAGGAAGAGCAAAGTGCTTTACCTGTATTTTGCGTGTGGTACATGTGCTTGGCCTAGTTTGGGCAGGTGTTTTAACTGTGTGTTGTGTGTTGATCTGAGCTTCACCAATTTGCTTCCTGTGAAAAGAGCATTTTGTTTTACTGGGACAAATACGTGATGTAGCACCTTGAGCTTAAACCCTACCTATGCTTTGTACTCATATTCTTGCCCGTGTTACTTGCCTTTGAGCCTCACAAGTTTGCCTTTTGAAAAAATGAGTGCTAGAGCAGAAAACTGTAGGTTCAAAGGAGTGTTTTCATGTTTTGAAATAGAACCCTGACCTCTGCCTTATCTTTAGGAATTTAGGCAAGTTACTTCTCTTTAAGTCACACCAGTTTGTCTTCTGGATGTTTTGTGAGTGGCCACTCCCATCACGACAGCCATTTTGTGAGAGCACAACACATTCTCAAAATGTTAAATATGCCTACTGACCCAAAAAGTTTTGGGATCCCTGCCTTAGCTAAATGCAGCCATGGAAGCTCACTTATCGGTCCCAGGGCTGCTGCTACTGCCTTCCGGAAGAACAGCATCAGGAGCAGATAGTTCAGTTTTGACCAGCATCCTTGCCCTGGGCGGCTGACAGCCCTCCTGAGTGGTGTGGGACCTCTTATGCTGAAGAAACTGTTTGCTACCATTAAAGCTTTTCCCACAATCAGGACAGATGAAGGAAGTTTTCCCTGTGTGGATTCTCTGGTGTGTAACAAGGTGTGAGCTCACGCGAAAAGTCTTGCCACAGTCAGGGCACTCGTAAGGCTTCTCGCCTGTGTGGATTCTCCGGTGGATAATGAAGTGGGGGCGCTGGCTAAAGCATTTCCCACACTCCAAGCAGGCGTATGGCTTCTCTCCTGTGTGGATGCGCTGATGAATCACCAGGTTCATCTTAACACTGAACTTTTTCCTACACTCAAGGCACTCGTAGGGTTTTTCTCCCGTGTGAACCCCTCGGTGTTTGGCCAGGTGCGAATTCCGGCTGAAGCTTTTCCCACAGTCAGCGCACTGGTAGGGCCTGTCTCCTCTGTGGCTCCTTTGGTGCCTCTTGAGGGCTGAGCTCTGGATGAAGCACTTCCCACAGTCCGTGCAGTGATAGGGTTTCTCTCCCGTGTGGATCCTCTGGTGGTTGACCAGGTGGGAGCTGTACCTGAAGTTCTTCCCACAGTCATCACATACAAGTGACCGCTTAACTCTACGGCCTCTTATCTTTACTGTGCTGTCCTTCTGAGGTATGAAGCTTCCTGTGGCAGGAGCAGGAAGACCCTGAGCCTTCTCTAAGGGATCGCTCCCCAAATGTCCTCTGTTCTGAGGATCCTTTTGCAGCTGAGGGTTTTGAGGAGAAACTTGTTGAAATGTCCTGCAAACAATTCCATGTGGTTTTAATTTCTCGTAACCTTCCTGTTGCTGATTCTTCTTCTCATTCCCACAAACTGTCCCATTCCCTTCAGGGTGACAGAGAGAAAGTGAGAAAAGGAAATGGTGAACATATATAGTGGAGGTACTAGAAACTACAAATCCCTAAAATTGTAGTTTAGCGATCTAAACTACACAAATCTAGCTATTTGTGTATCCAATGTAGCTTGCAGACCATTCTCTGTTGGCTCACTCCTCAACGTCAGGGAAGGCCATGCCTCCATGGGGGAGCACACACTTTGTGTTGAGGTTGCCCCCCCTCTTCCTTTTGGACCTTGCAGTTAAGCATATTTATTACACTTTTAATACTGCCCAATAGCCAGCTCCCTGGGCAGCTTACAAAGACTAAACACCTTATAGACAGTATAAAAACTACTGAAGTGCAAGCATACAAACAGCACACACAAAGGCAGACAAACAATTTAAGGCCCGGTTAAAAATCTCCTCTTATGCTGCCAAGTGCCTGAGAGAAGAGGAAGGCCTTAACCTGGCACCAAAAAGATAACAGTTTGTGCTCAGTGGCCACAGCAGCGGGGTCAGGAATCCTTCTCTTATTCACAGCCTCATCTGCAACACGAGGATGAAACTGCAGGCTTCCCAAACAGGAATAAGGTAAAGGCTGTAGATAAAACATGAAGAGCTCTGGATGCTCTAAAGCCGCCTTCCCCAGTCCGGTCCCCTCCACACGTGTGGGAATGCAAGTCCCATCATTTCCCATCAGGATGACCACAGACAGCATTCCTGGCTGCTAACACATGTGAAGGGTACCAGGCTGGGAATGGCTGTTGCAAGCAATGCTTCAAGTTCTTTCCAGTGCCTTTCACATCTTATCACGAAGGGTAAAAATACAGCCAGGAAGAGGACAGGAAAAGCATTTTCTCACCATTATGAATTTTCCGGTGTGTAATAAGGTTGGAGCTTTGGTTGAAGCCTTTTCCACAGTCAGGGCATTTATAGCATTTCTCTCCAGTGTGAATCCTCCGATGCCGAATCAGGGCCGACTGGTAAACAAAGCTTTTCCCACAGTCGAGGCACGTGTAAGCCCTCTCCCCAGTATGAAATCGCTGGTGTTGAGAAAGTGACGAGCTTTGACTGAACCGCTTCCCACAGCTGAGGCAGACGTAGGGTTTCTCCCCAGTGTGGATTCTCTGATGCTGAGTTAGGGCTGAGCTCTGGTTGAAGCTTTTCCCACACTCCTGGCACTGATATGGCTTTTCTCCTGTGTGGATTCTCAGATGTGCTGTGAGTGCTGATTTATGACAGAAGCTTTTTCCACACTTGGGACAAGAATCCTTCCTCTCTACCACGTCAGATGGAGGACCGTTTGCAGCCTTGTTGCTTCCTTTTGACTCACCCAACCTCTCCATTGACTGCTTCTCATGCAGGCTTGCTGGCTTCTGGCCATTTTTATGAGTATTTAAAGAGTCCTTCTCTTGGGAACAGCCCAGAAATCTACCGTAAGGGTCTCTCATTTGGGGGCGAGTTTGTTGGGAACCATTACCTGCTAAGAAAGGCATCAGACTTTAGGCAGTGTAGCAGGAACATCAGAAATAATAATAAAGCCTTAGGATGGGAATGAGAAAAGCTAAGTAACAGAATTACAGATATTTAACTTCTAGAACATCCAGAGTGATAAGGAATCTGGTTTCTTTTTTAAGCAACATTTGTTGAGCAAATCTCTTTAAGGGGAGCCTGCAGGCATTTGAGAGCCCGAGTCTCCAGTCGTTCAGGAGGAGAGAGCTGGCGGGGGGCTTACCCAGCGAAGTCACATGCTCGTGGTTCTCCTGCATGACTTCCCAGTAGAGGGCTCTTCCCCTTGCGTCCAGCAAGGCCCACTCCTGCTCTGTGAAATGCACGGCCACCTCCTCAAAGGCCACCTGCACCTTAAAGGTCGACACAGTGAATTCCCAAAAAGCACCACAACCAAAACCCCACAGCACCAAATCCCCGGAGAGTTGCACTGGCTGCCCGACAGTCAGTTCTCCACTGGCTGCCTGACAAATATTCTGGGGACTCAGGGTGGAGTGTGGCATCTTCTAAGCAGCTTTCCTGGCCAGGGTTGATGGGAGTTGTAGTCTAACACACCTGGAGAACACCTAGCTAGAGAAAGCTGCTCCAGGGGATTGCAAAGGGGCTCAGATAAAAGCAGCTTTCTGTTTTCTCCATTGTTCGCTGAGAGATAGGATGGGGTAAGGCTGCACTTTGTTGCCAGCACTGAGTGGAAGAGCTAAGCAGGGAAGCAGGTGCAGAGACCGGGGGCTGCTGTGACCACGTAAACCGTGTTCTCCCAGGAGCATGTCCCCCCCTTTCCATTCAGCTCTTCTGCTGCTCTGCTCTGCCTCCCTCACCTCAACAGGCTCCGTGAAGGGAGTCTGCTGGACTAGAATCCCAGTGCACATGGGTGTATCTGGGCGAAGCAGCGGAAGCAGGCACATTAAGGTGCAGGTTTTAACCTGTGAAGTCCTAACACTGTGCAGGTGGGATGGAACGCCTCTCCCAGCCTCCATCTCCCTGGACGCTTCGATGAACCGCTGGGGCCTGCCTGTGGCTGCCACCTCCAATGGAGGCTCAGTTCGTGGCAACCAGGAAAAGGGCCTTTTCAGTGATGGCCGGCCCAATTGTGGAACAAGTTCCCCACTGAGGCCTGCCTGGCATTATTCATGCTATCTTCTCGGCACCAGGTCTCACCTTTCCTCTTCCACAGGACATTTAATTAGTTGGGACTTTGTTAATGTTTAATCCAGGTTCAGTCAGGTTTTAACTTGCTTACGTTATTGAAATTTGATGCATTTTAAATGTGGTTTTCATTTTTTGTATGGTAATTCTTTGCCTAATCTTTTATATTGCAGTGCATTTTAGGCTGTGTTTTAATGGATTGTTGTAAACTGCCTAGAGAGCGTCAGCTGTTGGGCAGTATAGAAGTTAGATAAAACAAAAATTATGTTTGATTTTTTTAAAACGGCATCAGCCAGTATTTCTGGCTTTCACAGAAAATATACTGACCATCAGCACAGACAGAAGGAAAAAACCCAGATTTTACTTTTTCCTGATCAGTTAACAAGCCTTGATCACTCTTCCAGCATTGAAACTCATGTTCCGCTTGCATTGTGTATGAAGCTCCTTCAGTCTCCGGAGCTGGAAAATGCCTGCATTTGAAAGGTGGTGTGATATAGCTTGCTTCACCAGCAAGGTTTGAAATTGGCCTAAATGTGCAGTGACTGTAGACGAAAGACTTACAGAAGCTTAACTGACATGACTTCTGACTTTCCTCTCCTTCCAGTCTGAGCTCTGGAATTTGCTGGCCTGTAAAACTGCCCAGCTCCCCACTTCACAATTATTGAAAGAACTGGGCACGCTTAACCCCAAGTAGGCTGAGGAGAGATAGGATAGCACTCTTCAAGTACCTGAAAAGCTGTCACAAAGAGAAATGCCAAGATCTCTTGGTATCCCAGAGTTGAAGACACAGAATAACGGGCTCGTTAGAGGAAGCCAAATTCCAGCTGAACTTCAGGATGAACTTCCAGTCTCTGAGCAATGCACAATGGAACCAATGACCTGGGGAGGTTGTAGGCTCTCCCACACTACAGGCAGCTGGAGGGATAGTTTAACTGAGAGTCCTGCACTGAGGAAGGGGATTGGACATAATGGCCCTCTTGGCTCCTTCCATCTCTACTGTTTTATGATTCTATACCTATAAATTTCAGGGTTCCTTGGGGAAGCCAGGCTGACAAAACCACTGTAAACTTAGGGTATAGTACACCACACAACTTAACTCAAGCTCTCAACTAAGCCCCCCTGGAGTCTGAACTTTTTTCACACAGGTAAACAGGATATAACAGACACCCCTGTTTTCTTTCACCTCCTGTGCTTCTTGTCCGCCTACTGAACAGATCCAATATCGAGCGTGGCCTACCTTAGGGAGCTCCATGGTGCTGGCAGAGCAAGATGGCGCCAAAGGAAGTTGAGAAGAGTGTGTGCTGTCTTTCAGGGTGAGAAGAACCCCTGGCGATTACAGAAGAGGTGTCAGTGTATAAAAGGGGTGCACCATCTGTGGCCTGCAGGGTACACAAGCCCCACAAGGCCGGGGGTGTGGCCCCCGTGAGTGTCCCGGACTCCTCTTGCTGCCGCTGAATCCTTCACTATCCCCACCAACTTTATTTTTGAGATTGCTGGAGGGAACACTGCAAGGCCAAGGGGGCGGGTGGGGGAGAGAGCCCCTCTCAGCTCCCAGTCTCACTCACTTCTGATCCTGCGGTTTGCCTGCTGCTAGTCCCGGAGTGGAAGCAGCCACTTCTGTGGAGACAGCTGGGAGGGGACAGGGACGTGGAGAGGCTGGCATCTGAATCTCAGTGGGTGTGGGAGGGAGCTTTCCCATCCCTTTCCTCATGCACTATAGACAAGTGCATGTGTCCAGTTGTTTGCACCTCCCTCCAGCAATGACCACATCAGATGCTCAGGACTAAACAGTTGAACACACCTGGGTCTATATCATTCCTTGGGACTTGCCATCCCATCATCTTTCTTTCAAGAAAATCCATTAATGAGGCTTGGACCCCACGTTGACTGGATTCACACAACAGAACAAATCAAAGTATGGGTTCATTGTGGGTTGTTGTCAAATTGTCGGTTTTTGTGTTGTGTGAATCCAGCTATACTAACAAGCATGGTTTGTTCACCACAAACAAACCATGAAGAGAAACCATGGTTTCTTGCTGGGTTGTGAACTGTGGACTGTACACAGCTAAAAAATTACAGATTTTTAGTGTGGCTGTGTTCCCACATGGTTCAATGACAATCTGCAATTCAGGCCATATTCTGGCTTGTCATCTTGTCTGAATCCAGATGGTAAGATTTTGAACAATCAGACCAGAAGCTGGAAGACGTGTTGAAAACCTGAGAAGGACATGGATATCCCATCCCAATGCGGTACATAATGCATGTATGTAAAAGCAATTTCCTAAGACGCGGCCACATGCTAGCACAACGAAAACACAGAGCCCAGCTTGGGCTGTGCATGGGGTGTACAACCTGGGTCTGATGAGGCCCATCAGAAGCCAGCAGGCACCTTCAGGTTGTTTCCCCATACACGGGACTTCCTGAAAGATAAGGATGCAGGGGACTCCGGAAGTGGATTTGATCCTGTATTCTCATCCCACCTCAGTGAGAAACCACCTGGATGATCTTGGGCAACTAATAACTCTTAGCATCACTTCTCTGGCTGAGAAACAGGAATAATTGTGACCTACCTTCAAGGAATGCTAGACAAGTGAAATAACATTTTTGCACATTTAAGCCATGTTTGCTATCAATGGGAAAAATGAAGTATATAATTAATCCAGACTTAAAAGAGCAAAAGACAGAGGGAAACGTTTCCCCTCCACAAAGCGTCATCATGTGGATTACTATTTATGCTGTCATTAATTTGACTTAAACATCCATTAACTTGATTGGCTTCTGCCTATTGTTTTTGACATATCCAGTGGCTTAGGATAACAATGGAATGAGCTAGGTAGTAAAATAAATGTCTCACTATGCTTTGTTGCAGGGCATCCAGGGTTATAAAGGACCTGGTTTCTTTCCAGGCAGCACAGGTTGATCAAATCCCTTTAATGGGAGCCTGCAGGCATCTGAGAAATGCAAGTCTCCAGGTCATTCAGAAGGGGTGGGGGGGCTTACCCAGCGAAGTCACATGTTCGTAGTTCTCTTGCATGACTTCCCAGTAGAGGGCTCTTCCCCTCAAGTCCAGCAAGGCCCACTGCGGCTCTGTGAAGTACACGGCCACCTCTTCAAAGGCCACCTGCACCTTAAAGGGTCGACACAGTGAATTCCTAACTGCAATCCCACAGCACCAAATCTCTGGAGAGTTGCAAAAATCACGGCTGCCTGCCTGACAAATGTTCTGGGGCTTCAGTGCAATCAAAGGCCAAGGCTTGGCATTCTCCAGTGCAGGGCCACTGAGCCTCCGGCCTGGAGGCCAAAGCCAGCCCACCTGGATTCCCCAGGTGTCCACACCCCTTTCCCGGTCATACCCCTTCCCCCGTAAGGACTGGTTATTTGGGGATTTCCAACTTTGGTTGAAACACCTCTTCTCAAGCTTAGTTGCTGGCAGTAAATGCTCCAAGCTAGATATGCTTTTGGTGCCCCACCTTGTTCTCTTGGCCCCATGCACTGCTGCAGCACAGCCCCTGAAAGACTCTTAAAAGCAGACTTATGCCCTGCACTGGAAGAAGTTCAGCACTGCTGCTTCAGAGGGATCTCAAACAACGATCGCTTTCTGTTTTCTCCAGTGTTTACTGGGAGACAGAGTGGGATAAGACTCTACTTGCTGCTAAGACTGGTTGAAAGAGCAACCACCAGGCCTCCGCAACAGGCTTTCTCTTCTGTTCAGATGTTCTGCTCTTCTGCCTCTCTTTTCTCAGCAGGCCCAGTGAAGGGAGGTTAATGGGCCCAGCTGAACTGGAAACTTAAGTGCATTTATGTAAAAATGGGCAAAGCAGCTCAAGCATACACACTAAATGAAAATGCTACACATTACAAGTTCCTTTTTACTAATCTAGTCACAACCAACATTTCTAATTTTTCTATAAAACATCCTGTGAGCTACCACAGAACTTCTGTGTCAGGCTTGGTTTTCTTGCTGGCTGGTTTGCATCCCTAAATCAAATTTCAAGAAGTGCTTTGCTGAATTAAAAATCAGATTCCAGCAGCTTCATAACTGATATCGACAATGTTGAAAAACTCCACCACTTTCTCTGCGAGCCATTTAATGATCCCTTTGGCAGAAAATGCCTGTAGATCAAGAGCCTTACATGATTTCCCCTCAGCACTCTCTGAACTTGGCAATTTATTCTGCTGTGAAAGTGTTAAGGCACAGATGGTCAACCAGTGGCCATCCAAATGTTTTGCCCTGGAACCCCCATCAGCCCTGGCCAGCAGAGCCAATGGTGAGGGATGATGGGGGTTGTAGGCCAAAGCATCTGGACAGTCACAAGTGGCCCAGGCAACAGGATGTTCAGCTTCCCCTCCCACCGGCAAATCCCAGAGTTTCTTGAGGAAGCCATGACAGTTAAAACCTGGGTTAAATTGGGATTGTACTATACACTTCCACATTCCCAGGCAAGCTGTTCTGGGTGCTCCATTTCCTTCACATAAGCAGAAGGGAAGTAATAAGGCACCCGTTTCTCTTTTACTGCTTCTGTATTTATGGCCCTTCCACAGAACAGGCCTGCCCATTGCTGGAAAACCACCTACCTGAGGGAGTGTCATGATGCAGGAAGAATAGAAGTGTGGCAGAGGAGGCCAAGATGGAATTCTGCCGTCTGTCACGGCAGGAAGAATGCCTGAAATTATGGGAGAGATCTCAGTCCATATCATGTCTTGTGACTTGACAGGCATGATGGTTTCTTATTATCTTTAAGAAATCATGCAGGACAGGGAAGCATCAGATGACTGGGGAAGGGCTAATGTCACCCCCTTCGTCAAGAAAGGAAAAAAATAAGAACCTAGAAACTACAGACCGATCAATCCGACATCAATCCCTGGGAAAATTCTGGAGCAGATTATAAAGCAATCATTCTGCAAACACTGTGAAAACAATGCAGCAATTATTAGAAGCCAACATGGATTTCTCAAGAACAAATCCTGCCAGACTAATCTGATTTCATTTTTTGATTGGATAACCTCCCTAATGGGCTGTGGGAAAGTTATTCAGCAAAGCTTTTGAGAAAATGCCCCATGATATCATGATCAGCAAACCAGCTAAAATTAGGCTAGATGGAACAACTATCAGGTGGATCCACAGGTGGCTGCAGGACAGGACGCAAAGAGTGCTCCAGAGTGGGACCTTCTCAAACTGGGGAGAGGGAACACGTGGGGTGCTGCAGGGTTCAGCCCGGGACCCAGTGCTCTTCCACATTTTAATAATGATTTGGACAAGGAAGTACACGGAACGATTATCAGATTTGCAGATGACAGACAACTGGGTGGGACAGCTAAAACCCTGGAAGGCAGAAATAAGGTTCAAGGTGATCTTGGTAGGTTGGAGCGCTGAGCTGAAAACAACAGAATGGAATTCAATAGGGAGAAACGCCATGTTCTACATCTAGGTAAAAGAAACCAAATGCATCGTTACAAGATGGAGAACTCTTGGCTGCACAATACTGTAAATGAGAAGGATCTTGGAACTGATCACAAGCTGAATATGAGTCACCCCTGTGATGCGGCTGCAAAAAAGGGCAAATGCTATTTTGGGCTGCATTAAGAGAAATACCACTTTCAAATCACGTGAAGTACTAGTATGCCCTTACTCAGCACTGCTTAGGCCTCATCTGGAGCACTGCGTCCAGTTCTGGGCCACACAGTTTTAGAAAGATGCAGGCATGCTGGAAAGGGTTCAGAGGAGGGCAACAAGGATGATCTGGGAGTGGGAAACAAAGCCATATGAGGAGAGATTGAAAGAACTTGGTATATTTAACCTTGAGAAAAGAAGGTTGCGGGGAGATATGGTAGCACTCTGCAAGTACTTGAAAGGCCGTCATAAAGAGGAAGGACAGGATCTCTTCTTGATCATCCAGAGTGCAGGACACAGAATAATGGGCTCAAGTTACAGGAAGCCCGATTCCAGCTAAGTATCAGGAAAAAAATCCCTGGCTATTAGAGGAATATGACAATGCATCCAATGACCTAGGGAGGTGGTGGGCTCTCCCACACTGGAGGCATTCAGGAGCAACTGGACAGCCATCTGAGAGGGATGTTTTAACTGGGAATCCTGCACTGGGCAGGGGGTTGGACCCAACGGCCCTCTGGTCTCTTCCAACTCTACTGTTCTATGATTCTATGATTTTTCTTTTAAGAAAACCCCTCATTGAATCCTTCCCCAACCTGGTGCCCTCTAGGGACTACAACTCTCAGCATTTGTGACTATTCACTATGCTCGCTGGAGCTGATGGGATCTGAAGTTCAATTTATCTATTAAGCACCAGGGTGGGGAAAGCTACCCATTGAAAAATTGCACCAGATGTTGCAGGAAACGTTTAACAGCAATGCAAGAGCTGCCCCAGTGCAAGCTGAACTTTATAGGCAACCTACTTAGAAAAGGCCATCTCTCTGCAGACCACACACACCAGCAAAACCAAGAAACAGCAACTCGCCTGGCATTGTGCAGAGGAAGAGGACAGCTTCACTTTCAAGCTGTGGCCCAAAGAGCTGGGGGAAGGTTTTGCAGAGCAAGCCTATAGTTGCCGTTCTATCTAAGAACAGTTGGCATTCATGACTGCCATACAGTGCAGTGCTTGGAGGCAGTGCTGACCCGCTTTCCCGCATGGAGTGGCTCAGGGCCCACAAGGATGCAGTGCACCCGCTCGCAGGAACCGAGGAAGTGGCCTCAGACTGACTGGGATCAGACAACCTGAAAAGGGTTGAGGATGGGTTAGAATCATGGCAGAGCTGGAAGGGGCCAGAGGGCTATCAAGTCCAGTGAGTTAAACCATCCATCTCAAATGGTTGTCCAGCTGCATCTTGATTGCCTTTCATGTGGAGAGCCCACCGCCTCTCCAGGGAATTGGTTCCATTGTGCATTGCTCTGAGAGACAGGAAGTTCTTCCTGAAGTCCAGCTGGAATCTGGTTTCCTGTAACTTCAGCCTGGTATTTTGTATTCTGAGATAATGGAGAACTTGTCCTCCTCTGTGTGACAACCTTTCAAGTACTTGAAGAATGTTATACTGTTTCCTCTCACTTTTCTCTACTGAAGGCTAAACATGCCCAGTTCTTCCAGTTTCCCTCATAGGACTTTGCTTTCAGTCACACCATCTTTGTATCCTTCCTCTGGACCTTTTCCGGGTTGTCTCTGGTGCTCAGGACTAGATCCCCTACTACAGTTGAGGCCTTTTCAGTGCAGAGCAAAGGGGAACTGATTCATGTGGTTTGGAAATCATACTTCTCTTAATATAGGCCAAAATAGCATTGACTTTTTTTGTAGCTAGATCACATTGGTGATTCAGTTTGTGATCGGCAACAATTCCAAGACCTTCTTGTTTATATTATATTATTGTTGGGCCAAATATCCCCCCACCATCTTGTAATTGTGCATTTGGTTCACCTTTCCTAGGTGTAGAACTTGGCATTTGTTCCTATTGAATTTTATTCTGCTGCTTTTATCCCAGTGCTCCAGCCTATCAAGATCACTCTGAATTTTTAATTATTTATTTTTACATTTATAAGCTGTTGAACAGATCAAAGGAGCTCCCTAGGTGGCGTACAACCACACAGACAGGTTTTGTTTCTGTCTTCCAAGGTATCGGCTATCCCACCCAATTTTGTATCATCTGCAAATCTGACAAGCAGTCCTTGATTCTCCTCATCCAAATGATGGATTAAAATGTTGACACAGTGCCAGTCTTGGGTCTCACAATTAGGCACTGGGCCTGCTTGTCACTCCTTCCCAGTCCAAGAAGGTGTCTTTGATGAGCACTCTTTGAGTCCAGCTCTGTAGCCAACTCTCAGGATCCACCTGAGAGTTACTACATTTAGTCCACTTTCAGCTAGTTTGCTAATCAGGACACAATGGGGCACTTTGTCAAACTCTTTGCTGAAGTCAAGGTATATTATGTCCACAACATTCCCATAGTCCACAAGGGAAGTTACCCAGTTAAAAATGAGCTCAGATTAGCCTGGCAAGATTTGGTATTAAGTTGTGGATTGTTGTTTCAATGTGGGTTATTGTAGGGTCCAAAACCAGCTGAGGTAATAAATCATGCTTTGTAAACACAAACAATCCTCAATTTACAACATGACAATAAACCCTGGGTTCTCTTCATGGTTATTTGTAACTAATAAATCACCGTTTGTTAGTATGGCTGTGTCCAGACAATATGACAACCCACCTTTCAACAACAACCCAAGGTTCAGTGACAACTCACACTCGACCTAAGTGTGGGTTATCATGTGGTCTTAACCCAGTTCCTGAGTCAGGCCCTGGTCCATCTAGCTCAGTATTATCAGCAGGGACTGGTAGAGGCTCCCCAGGGTTTCAGGCAGGACAAAGTTTTTCCTCCTCCTAGCTGGAGACGACTAGCAGGGAACCTGGGACGTCCTGCATGCAGAAATACACCCGGCCCCTGAGCCGTTTAGCGCAAGGGCGCTGCTTGAGGGACCCCTACCACATTCCACATACAGAGGGTCACCGGGATGGCAGCTGAATCTCACCGAGACTGTGCCGACGGGACGGCGTCCTTGGCACACCAGAGGGCTGCAAGCTGTGTTGGATGTGCAGCCTGGCCAGACTTGGGAAACCCAGCCATGGCGAGCCGCCACTGTTGCTCTCCGTGCCCCAGCATCTGCTCTCTGACACAGCTGCCTCACTCTGCTTAACAGCAGGGAAAGCCCCGATGGGCAGGGCTGGTGCACGGCTAGGGAGGCGCATGTACACCGCTTTAGTAAATACAATAGGCGAGATGCTTCCAGGCAAGGCTTTTAATGGTGCCACTGACCTGCTCCACAAACTTTTCCAGGGGAGGGCCTGATGTCATTGCTGCCTTCCACTCATAACCCTCCTGTGGTTTTGCACTGCTTCTTCTGTCTTTAATATACATAATAGCTGCACAACGCCTTTCAGTTGGTAGCACCTGGAGCCCTCGATCTGGGATGCACCCACACACAAAATACTTTTCGTTTAACCTGTGCTTAGGGCTTTCCACAGTCATGCAAGCGCCAAAATGCTGGAAAAATTACAGCTCTTAAGGGCCTGTGCTCCACAGGTACATTACTTTGGCAGCACGCGTACAGCATGCTATTTTGTGTGGTGGTGAATTCCAACTACACTAGTATCTTGCAGCTGGATGCTGTCAGTGGCTGAATGTTGGTCCAAGTTCCAGATTCATCTGTTCACTGGAACCGCCATATGGAATCTTTACATCTCAAGCCACCAATCCGCATTACAGATACCCATCCAGTAACCAATACCATTCACACAGAACAACAGAGCTGGAAGGTCACCTAGTCCAACCCCCACCCCCCAAAGACATAAGTAGAGTCTTTCCTTTTAGCCAATCGAGAATGCAATATTACACCCATTTTATCTAGAAGTGAGCCAGATTAAATTCAATGGATCTTACTTCTGAGTAGACATGTACAAAACTGCACTAAGTAAGAAGATGCCCAGGAGGAGGACCACTCCCAGCACAATATCACACACAACGCTTCCTGCACAAACTTTCCCAAAACCTACAAATACTTTATTTCTCTCATGACACATAGTACATACTATCTACACTTTCTACCTTCCCCAAGAGGACAAACTGTTTCCCCAAAGATGCTGTATAAATGGAGAAAAATTACTACAAAATGACCCGCACCACCCAGGCAATACCTGTCAAACTGCTGGTGGGCCCACTTCAGGCCCCTGCAGGTCAGCCAGCTCTTAGCTTTCTTCAGAACCAACATGGGCCATACTCAAATGCCTCTCGCTTACCTGCCATAAAACCTACTGCCTCCCCGCCTCTCAGTCACTGATCTCAATTTGGCCAACTCATCCTTACTTTACCTACAAGAAAAAGCAGCAACCCTAAAAGAGGAGCCCTTACCAGATGCTGATGCCGTACATGCAGGGCTTATTTTCAGTCCGCCCCTTTCTCACGCACCCGCATTGTCCTGAGATCATCCCCTTGACATGATACAGTTTTGCCTGTATCTATGAAAGAAATGCTACTGACCACCCCGAATGGAAAATAACCTGCAGATTACTGAGGTTTTGCAGTGTCTTTATGTACTTTTGGGGCCCTTCCCCTTACCTGAGCCTCTTCTTTTATAAATCAAAGCTACGAAGGAACTGAGAGGCTGTTTCCAGCCTGACGTAACAGCGCACCCCTCGCCGGCCTCTCCAGGTCACCGACGAAGGCTGAAGCTAAAATGGTTCTTGCAAACCGTCTTGACGGTGCAGCTGCGGCCGTGCTTGGTCTAATCCGGCAGCTCCACCTCCGTCTCCAAAGCAGGGAGGGAGAGGCGAGCTCTGCCCTTCGCTCCTGCTTTGCAAAGAGCAGCGACCTCCGCTGGCCAGCCCTCCTCGTGCAAGCACGGGGCGAGATTGGCTTTGTAAGCCCTTCCTGCACCGGCTTCTTCTGAAGCGGTGAGCAACGCTAGCTTTTGTATGTTTCAACTGTTTAAAAGTGCAATCCCGTGCAGGTTCAAATCGGCTGAGGGCCTGCTGGGAGTTGTAGGATTTTTTTCCGATCTAAGCATAGGATTGCACCTTAAAAGGTATGGACCTCCTTTCAGTCCTGGAAGGTTATTTAAAGGTGCTCCTATTGAGACAGAACACCCAGGGACCAGGACTGGCCAGGGAAAGGCAAGATTTCAAACCCTATTTAATGTTCGAATCAAAACCTTGGAGGACAGCTGCAATTCAACCCGATTCAACAGCATTTTACTTTGTCTTCCCAGCTTGTTCCAGTCTCAGCCCAACAGATCTGCTGGCACAGCAGGTTGGGACAGCAAGATTGGGCAGGAGTTATCGGAAAAGTACAGACAAATGGATCTTGTTTCAATGCTAAAACAAATTAGAATGCATGCAATTGCTGTGCATCTTTCTGGCAATGCAATGATGAGTAGAAACCAGCATGGATTTGTCCAGAACAAATTCTTCCACCCCAGATAATCTTATCTCTTAGCTGGGTTACTTCACATTTCATGGCTTGTGGGAAACACTGTGGATACTATTTATTTCAACCTCAGCAAAGCATGTGGAACAGCTCTCCATGAAATTTTGCTTAGCAAACAGACTCAGGACACCCCAGATGATTGAGTGGATTCACAAGTCAATTTTCTGAAAGCATAATCTTAAGTGCACCATAATGTGGTTTGAGGATGACAGCCAGGAAGTCAGACTGTGTCCCTGGGCTGGTTTCCTGGCAGGGCCACCCAAGGTGGAACGGTCAAAGCTGAGACAGCAGACAAAGATGCATCAACCCCGTTACGGAGTTATGGTCTCATCAGAAGAGAACAGATGTCCATAAAGGTGAGGAGGCAAAGGAACTCCTGAACGGCAGCTACTGGGCAGCAGCGGTAGTTGAGGGCGACAGTGGCAGAGGTTCTCTTACAGGCACTCCTCAAGCAGTGATGCTCGAGCAAACTCTGGTTGGAACTGCATGGAAGAAGTCCATGGCAAGCCCCTTTTGGATATTTTTACTCTGATGAAACAATCCACAATGAAACAAAGCATAGTGCCAGAACATGAGACTCTCAGGTCAGAATACACTCAATCAGTGACTGAGGAAGAACAAAGGACAAGTATAAATAGCTCTGTTGCTAATAGCGCAACTAGATCAAAGCTGAAAGGAAATCTAGTGGCTGACATGCAGGGAGGTGAAAGAAAGGTTCAGTGCTGCACAACACAAACAATCAGAACATGGAAAGTGAGAAATATTATTATTATTTATTATTATTATAACTTTTCTAAATATGAATCAAGGAAAACTGGAAGCTGTGATACAAGAAATGGAACGGTAGACATTGCAGGACTTGAAGTAAGTGAACTCAGGTGGACTGGAATGGGAGACTGTCAGGCAAACAAGCACTAAGTGTTCTACTCTGGAAATTATCATTTATTTCCTTTCTATCTTTCTCCAAGCTGAAACAATCCATAAAATGGCAATAAATGTAATTACATACCATAAAATCAGAGAAATGTTTAAAAAGGTTAGAACAGCTAAAACATACAATAAAGAATGACCCTGTAAAAAAGACGAAACTGCATATAGGAAGGTTAATCCCCTTAAGCCGCTGGGTAGCCAAGTAAATCTTTAAACGTTTCAGCATAATGGGCTGCCTTAACCTGTCACTGAAAAGTTGGCAAGGTTGGTGCTGGGTGGGCCACAGTACGGAGGTTGTTCTTTGGATGGGGACTTCCATAAGGAAGTCCCCCCCGCCCCGTTTCCACCCTCTGAGCCTCCATCGGAATTGACACTTGGAGGAAGGCCCCAGAGGTTGAGCGTGGTATCCAAATAGACTATGGTGGGAGGGATATTTTGGCATGTATTCTGGTCCCAAGCCATGTAAGCCTTTATAGGTTAAAACCAGCACCTGCAATTGGACCCACAAGCATGCAGGCAGCCCATGCAGGTGGGCCAGAATTGATCTTATGGGCTCAGATCTATGGGTCCCAGTTATTAATCCAGCTGCTGAATTCTGCATGAGCTGCAGTTTCTAAACAGTCTTCAAGGATAGCCCCATGTAGGGGTGTAGCTGGACCATCAGCTGAAGCTGGTAGAAGGTACTGCAAGCCACTGAGGCCACCTGAGCCTCAAGTGACTTAAGAGCCTCAAGGAGGACCCCCAGCCCACAAACCTGCTTCTTCAAGCAGAGTGTGACTTCATCTAGAACGGGTCAAATTCCTTTTACATGGTCAGAGGAACTGGCCACTAACAGCATCTCAGTCTTCTCTGGAATGAGCCTCAGTTTTTAGCCCTCTTCCAGTCCATCAATGCAGCCAGGCACAGGTGTAGCACAGCCACAGCCTTGCCTGCTGATGATGAAAATAAGAAATAGAGCTGTGTCATCAGCATATTGATGACAGCATGATCCAAAACTCCAGATAGCACAACTCTGCAGTTTCATTTAGAGGACATTTAGAATGGAGGCAGAGTAGTCCCCTAAGGAACTGCATAGTGGAGAGTCCAAGGGGCAGAGAAGTGTCTCCCAAGCACTACTTTTGGAGCCAGTTGTCTAAGTGGGTGTGGAACCATCACAACGGTTCCTAGTCCCAACTCAAAGACAGTCATCCCAGAAGGATACCATGGTACTGAAACCTGCTGGGATGTCCAGGAGTATCAATAGGATCACCCACACACAACACCCATCTCCCAGCATAGGGCATCCGACAGAGTGACAATGGCTGTTTTCTTGCCAAAACCAGGCCTGAACCCAAACTTAAATCAAACCAGAAATGACAAACTCAGAAGAAAGTCTGAGGCAAGATAGAGCAGACAGGAAGGGGCTATAATGCAAAGTCTTGCCAAATCACATTAATCCGTATTTGTGGAAAATCTATCAACATCATCATCATCCTCATCATCATCCCAACCTATGCTCCACCAAGAGATGCTGAAGAAAAAAATCAAACACTTTTATGTAGGTTTCCAAGAGGAAATTGGTAACATACCAAACAAGATAGGCTGATAATCCTGTGTGACTAGAATGCAAAAGCAGAAGCAGAATCCATGATGGTGGGAGAGTCTGGCCTGGGGTCAGAAACGAAGCAGGAGAATGATTCATGCAATTCAATGAAGCCAACCATCTGTTTATTGCAAATACATATTTCAGGGCACAGCTCAGGCAACTGGACACACGGACATCACCAGGCAGCCTATACAGAAGTCAACTAATTGAGAAAAGGAGATGGAGAATCTGTATTCCCACTTCCAAAACAAGACCGGGAACTGTGGAAATTATCACGAACTCTGAAATATCAAAGCTGAAAATGATCACTCACAGAAGCATAGTGCCGAAATACAAAGATAACATTTCTGAGTAAATTAAGTCAACATAAAGAATAGATGTACATCTGTGAACTCAATTAAAATAATCAATTATACATTTGCACTTGCTTCTACCTATGTGTTAAAAGAGTGACTTGAATGGAAGTATTTCCAAAAAATGCAAATGAACAGAAGAAACTGAAAGCTGCAGTAAATATCCAATGTTCCTATACTTGAGCGTCTGGGCACAAATGGTTGATATATTGTAGTGACCAGCAACAAGATATAAAAAATTAATTAATTAATTTCTACCCCCTCCCAACAGCTGGACAGCTCACATCAGTTCCAAAAATAATAAAGCACATCTACAGATAACAAAATTCCATGTTAAATTTCAATGTACAACATTTAAACCATTTAAACAGCTAAAACATTTTAGAGGGTAGACATATTTTAAATGCAGCTGACATAAATGCTTCCCTTGCTCCCTCCCCAGTCAATATTTCCACGCAGAAGTAGAATTCTAAAGCATTCTGCTTCTGACAAGATCTTCAAAGATTAATTGTCATTTGTGGTCTTCCCAGCAGTTTTCTATGTACTGAAAGCATTTTGAGGAATGGAGACTTCAGTCTCATCAGACCAAGCTGGGCTTCAGATGGATGCCTGCACAAGCTGGGTTTCTCAAGGCACATGCTTGGTGTCTCTTCCAAAAGCTGCTGGAGTGAATGAGTCCTTATCTTGCCCTGAGCAAATAAAAGAGCTCATTCCCAGGAGTGGGGGGAGGTCTTGTTGGCTAAGACTTGGATACCAAGTGATGATGGTTTGTTTATATGACCAAGAAGGAAAGTCTGAATTATGTAAAAAGTACACCTTATCTGATCGTCTGGTGCCACTGAAAGAAAAGACTTATAATGTCATTCACAGCTTGTTATTGTCATATGCAAGCGGGGGGGGGGGGGGGGGGGTTGAGGGGTGGGAACAGAAAGACAGGAAGTCCTGAGCAGAAAGTGAAGAGAAATCCAAGGTCACATTTATCCAAACTCCAGGAATAAAACTAAAATCCACAATCCAGTTAAGCAATGCCTTTACCAACCAACACCATGCAAAAACCTGTGCAAGATTTTCTGAGTTCTTCAGAACATTTCAGCAGGCTGGGTCAGGGGGTAAACAACTCACCCTGACGCATTGAGTGCTGTCAAATCTGCCACTTCCACCGTTGTTTGTTATATCAGCAGCTTTTGTGACTAAGTGTATATGTATGCATGTGTATATTTCTGTGTGCACACGTGTGTGTGGTGGCCAACCCCAAGACAGTATCACACGCAGCTGTTGAGGATAATAAACCTCCTGTACCCCTGGCCTAAGGGGCATAAGAAGACTGGACTGCGAATGGGGGGGGGGGCACGGTTTGCTGCTTTTTAAAGAAATGATGTGCAAAATATGCTGGTGGACAGGATAATTCAGCTCCAAAGTCTTGTGGCCTCAGAGCTGGGACTCTGAATGTGTAGCTCCTACCCCTTCACAAGGAGTGCAGAAAGAACCGTGTCAACTATGGTGAGGAGAAAAGGGGGCATGCCAGGTAGGGCGGGGCACAGAGGCGGCCGGGGTGAACAGCTTATGCTATATCCAAACAGCACCCGAGCTTCCTTCCTTCCTGCTCTGTGGCAGGTGTCAGGGCAAAACAAGCAAAAGCTTGGTCATAATATGGCTGCTAAAAAACCCGACACTGTACGAACAGCTTTAGATTTATGATAGGGTTCCTGTCCTTTGGGGGATATGCTTAGATATGCTAATCGTTTACCTGTCCTGAAAAGTCTAATTTTTGTATTGTGTTCAAAACAATCCTATTGTTTTACCCTAATGTGCCCATAGCAAAATGCCTCCGTGATCTCCCAGCCTCCTCCAAACTGGACATGTAACTGATAGGTTGTAAAAGCATCTTGTACAGAGCCCATCTTTGTAGCCCTTCAGGAGCTACCTATGTACCATGTAGTATGTCTGAATAAACCGAAAATGCTCCTTTGTCTGTACATGCTCAGTACACTCAGCCAGACAGCTGGGTGCAGGGTGTGGCAGTGGCAAAGCCCAGCTGGCATGGAAAGAGCCACACTGTTTGGGAGGGCACAAGAGGGGCTCTCCACTGTCAACGTCCCTGCTCCAACCTGGAGTGTATATCCAATGCCACAGCCAGGACTCCAGCGTATCCTGTGCTCCCAAATCCCAAGAGTTTTGGACGACCATAGGATTATGCCCTTTCCTTTGTAGCACAAATGCCTTGGGCTTCCAGGAGATGTGCTTTCATTTATTTATCATATCGATACCTACCTTACTGATTACTTTTTTCTATACTTCCCAGTGGTTGCAGCTATTTGAAGAACTGCCTGGCCGGTGCTACCAACAGTAAGCAACTTGTATAATCATCCGTGTCTGGCCCCGCCTTGCCCTCTGGTCGAGTTCGCACGACCAGGCAACCCGCCCGGCCCAGAAGCGCGCGCTGCGTGTCTCCCGGGCTGTGGCCGCCAGGGGGCTCTGATCATCGGGAAGGAAAGCCTCCCTGCTGCTTCCTCTCTCTCGCTCTGCCTTCCTTTGTTCCGAAGCCCGAATCTCCGACTGCATCCGGTCACGGCAGCTGCTTGTCCACCATATTGGGGTCTGTGGCAACCGGAGCAGAGGCCTCGGCTGCTGAGCGCTCTCCCTGCGGCCCACCGAGGAGGGGGCCTGTGCCCGGGAGTTGCGGGGGCAGCGGCGGGGCGGCGGGCTGGATCCGGCTCCAGACTCCGCTGCAGCCGCTGGGCTCTGACTCGGCGGAGGAGATCGCGGGCAAGTTTAAAGTGGTGTTTGTTTTGACGCGGAGGGAGAGGAGGGGGGAGACAGGCGGACCAGCCAGACACCCCTTCCGCGTAGCGGTCCGTGTTCCCCAGGCAAGGAAGGCCTGGTGGGTTCGGAAAGTGGGGCGGCCCGGGATAACGTGGGGTTGTGGGCAGAGAGAGGGAGCAAAGAAGCGCCGCAGGGGGGCTCGCCTTTGTCTCTTTGGGAGGAGCCGGATTGTCCCGATGTGGAGGGTGAAATGTTGAGAGGAAGAGGAAGGTGAGGGGGGCGATCCCTCTCTCGGCCTCCCCCTGTCCCCGCCTGCCGCCCTTTTCGGTCGGCCTCTCCCGACGTGAGAGTCAAAGGGAGAGGTCGTTTTTAACGCAGGATGACAGCCGGACCTTGGACGTGGGAGCGGGCCGCAGGAGGGAGGGAAAGGGAGAGCCCCCCCGGGCGGGGGAAGGGCGAATGTCGGGGTGAGTGCGTGTGTATGTGCGCGTGTTTCTGGTACCGCAGCAGCCACTTCCGGCTTTTGGAGGCGCATCTTCTTTTCCTCTCCCCTAGTGCGGGGGGGGGGAGTAGGAGGGGTGAGTCATAACAAGCTCTGGCATCATGTTTTCCCCTGGTTACTGGCTTTACTGACTGCTGAGCAGAGATGGGAAGAAACAGCGAGTCAAAATATTTTGCCAAATATTTTCCAAGCTTGCCCCTGTGGTTCAAAAGTGAGGCACGCATAAGACTTCTGTGGAACCTCAAGAGATCCTCACGACAGCCCTGTCAGGCAGAACCAGCAACAAGTCTTGTTGAGGCACTTTAAAGGAGGAGCACTTTTGCTGTGGCAAAAGCATGTGTGAAGTATGGGCAAAGTGTCGTGCTGAATTGCAGGTGTATACCCACGGTGGGGAAGGGGGAGAGGATTTGAAATGGTGAGTTCATATGGGAAATGAAATACCGGAAGGACAGATCGCAAAAATTACTTTAACAGTGGTAATTTAGAGGACATTCTTGGATGTTAAGAGAGAAATCCTTGTGTTTACAGTGGGGGAGTGTTTCAGCCTCTCTCCTTCCCCTCTGAAGCATTGCCTTTAGACTGCTGAAATTAGCTGCCTACACGCTTTGCTGGGTGGCCTGCATAGGATGCCCGTAATCCTCCAATTTTGGAGGTCTACAAACATCTTGATTGGACTGGGCCCTTAAATACTGAATTATCAGGCAAAAAGTATCTTTTTGCCCCAGAGTCCAGATTGCCCTAGAACTTTGTTCTGTACAACTCAATTTTCAAATCCCCACTAGCTGAAATGGGAGAAAGAACTTGAACATGTTGGGTGCCGTGGGAATAAAACAGGCACTGTTTTAGCAGGGGGGAAAAAAACCCAGACATTCACTAAAGTTGTGCCAAAGTTGGAGCCTATTGTTTTCATTCAAATTCAAGGCATTAAAAGAATTAGGATAACCACAGACAGCTAATTTTGGCATTCACAAGGTGATGTCTGCTAACTGGCACTAGATAAGTGGGACTTCACACTAGAGAACTGAGGTCAAAGAATGCTGCTTTTGCATTATTACTGGCTGTTGACAGATATCATTCATATGCTGAGAGATAATTGTAAAATAGCTGGCTGCTCAAGTAGGGAAGATTATATTGTAATTAGCAAATGCAAGGTTTAGATTATCATTTGATTCCGAATATAAAAGCCAAACTTGGCTAAATAGGAAGCAAAGAAAACAAACGAAACTAGAAGCATGGCAGAAGTTTGTCATTGTACTTCTTTTTAATTTCATAAATTAAATGATATCCCTGTATTTTCTATTTGCATTTCAGGTATTATGTACTCGTTTTATAGTGGATTTAGTTGTTAAAATTCATCTATGAACATCTGCATTTTAGAGGCCCTTTAAAACATTTAAGAAATTAGTATTAGGGTGCCATCTTAGACACAAAAGAAGCACTACAGTTCCTAGTATTTGTCAGCTAGCAACACTGGGAGTTGTAAGACTACTTTTTCTGTTTATACACACCTAGAATTGTGCCCATAAAGTGTTTACATTGCTACCACTGTGTTGCGAGTCATAAATAGAACCCATACTTAGGTAGGTGCCAGCTGGTACACCAGCTGAACAATTCTCAGAGGCTAATTTGTGGCGAAAGTTTTAACAGGCGACACCCTACAGGTAGTCATAGCACAGTAAACCAGCTCTAAACCAGTCCTGTGCTGTAGGTGATGCCGTCTTCCGTGGGCTGTATTCGCAGGTATGTGTGTTTAGGGTAGCGGCCTTCTCTTGTCAGACGCTTCCTGCTTTTGTAGATATGTCGAAAGGAGTGAGTTGCCTGCTTGCATCTAAGCTGGATTAACTGTTCTGCGAGGCTTAATGGCAACGCTGATTGCCCCACTGATGTCTCCTTATGGTGGCTGTATCAGAGTGGTTTTAACTGGCTGTTTCTGTCGTCTCTTGCAGGACAGGACACTTCTCAGAGATTTGGCTACAAGCTTGGACTGTGGGGTGGGGAGGTGAGAAAGGGCTTCAAGCGAGATCATGGAGGAGAACGAGGATGTGGGCTCCTTGGGTAAGCATCTCTTCCGTGAGAGTGTGAAGTCTCAGGATTTGGAGTGCCTGTGTGACATCAGAGAGTTTAGAAATAGGTCCTGTAGTAGATACAGGCTTTATTAATAACAACAACAATTAACAACAACAACAACAACAACATTTCTATATCGCCTGTAGTTGAAGCTCTCTGGGTGGTTTAATACACTCAAGCACCCATCCAGATCCTAAACAGGCCTGATGCTGCTTAGCGCCAAGATTTGGCAGAATCAGGCACTTCAGGCTGTACAGAAGCTCCTGCGACCACCTCCTGGCTAGCCTAATATAAGAACTAGCTACTGTTTAAAGGGTTTAGGTTGGTGCCATGATTGGGTTTTGCTAACTATGCTGGATCACTCCTAGCTCCTCAGTCTGAAAAATAGTCTCCAAATGAGCCCAAGAGGTATAGTAGTTTCAGTAGTTCCCACACAACACTCCTGCTTCAGTGCTATGGCAAAAAAGCTGGAGGCACGACAGATGGCTTTGTGGGAAAAGGAAAAGTGCCGTCTCCCCAGGCCGCCCTTCTCCAATGAGAAGAAGGCTGCCAGAAGGATTGCACAATCTGTTCCTGTACTGAAAGATCCCTGCCAACCATGTATGCTGGCAGGCTACCAGGACATCTGAAAGGGTTCTGGCAGCCTGAACTGCAGAGATTGGATGAATTGAAACAATGCATCATGTCCCTTGAATTAGAGTGTCAGAATTAGAACCTTGCCCCAAAGCTCATGCCCTACCGTGCTTTGCACTGTGTGTGTTTCCCTGTTGCACAGGAGAGTGGGGCTGGAGAAGACTTTCAGATACCTGAAAAGTTCCTTGAGTTTCTGACATTCGGCACTAGATTTTTTTGTGTTGCAGAGGAGCGTGTCCATCCAACACAGCCCTGTAAAAATAAACTCTGCAATGCTGCTCCAACTGAAAGGTGCCACTGCTATATTTCTAAGAGCTCAGGCATCTGAGGCTTCTTCACAGGCCTTGCCTATGTGGAGCGAGTCCCTGCAGCCCAGGAAGGGGAGGCTCCAGGAGCAGTGCTGCACTTCCTGCAGTTATTGAAAGTGTCGCATGTGCATGGCCCTGGCTGATAGTCTTGCTGTACTCAACCTGCTTGCCCAGGCCCTGAGATGTCATGTTCTGGCCAGTCACTTGCTGCCATGGATCTGCCACCCTCATGGAAAGGTTCTGCTGCGCTTTGAACTGCCTTTCCAGTCTCTGACCCATCCGTTATCTTGGCCTGCCCAGGTAGCTTTTTTGCCCCATGGCAAATTCAGTTCTGGTGAAATCTTTCTCTCTAATTTTGTCTGTTTTTCTTTTTCTTTCCTTGAGCGGCCTACATTTCAACAGATGGCAGCTACACAGGTGAGTAGTTCTTCTTTTGCATGTCAGTCAGGTGAGGTTAAAGACAGGTATGTCTCAGAAACTGCTCTTAAATAGTTCTGTGGATTGGAATAGTTTGTGCAAAATGTGCTTAACTTTTTTTTTATTTTTTTCCGAGAAGGGGCTTAGAATAGTGGAAGTTAAAGAGGGATGGAGCATTTAAGATTGCTTCACACGTTACGCTAGACATGTGTATCGCACCGTTGTCACGTATCTTTTTTTCGCATGTCGGAATGCAGATTCCCGTGTCATGTTCTTGAGGTTACACGTGTTTTCTTTGCAGGCCAACTTGCGAGAACAAAGATGCGAGATGCGTGTCTCTCGTAACGTTTGTGTGAGATTCACATGTCTCAGCGGGGGAGTTGCCAGCGTGATCATAGAGTGCATTGTACAGAGCGTCCCATCTCTCTATCCGCACTCTATCGTTAGGAGCTTCTTTGTTACACCCCCCTCCCCACTTTTGCTCCTTTTACTGCGTCTAAATCCATTGAAACATTTCCTGCTGCCATTTTTTAAAATTCCTGCTGCCAATATCACCGTGTCATCCCTGGAGCACACCATGTTGTCTGATACCCTTCCAGAGACCGTGCCGATGCCGAATCATGGCACAATGACTGCCTCTTCACAAGGCTCCTCCTCTGCCACGAAATCGAGGCGGCAACCTGTTTGGACTGATGAGGAGACCCGGGCCTTCATCCAGGTGTGGGGTGATGATGCTGTCCAGAGTGCGCTGGCCTCCAACTATCGCACAGTTGCCCAGTTCCAGTGGATAGCAGATGAGATGCGAGCCCGGGGCTACAACAGGGATTGGGAGCAGTGCCGCGAACGGGCCAAGGTGCTTCGCCGTGGCTTCAAAGAGATTGTGGATGGGAACAGTAATGCTGGTCACGGGCGGCGTGTGTGGCCGTATTATGAGGAACTCAACCGATTTCTTTGCATCAAGCAAAACCTGGTCGTTCCGCGGCTGTCAGGGAGCAATGCGAGGCCGCCCGTGGACCGCCGACGCCGGGAGCACAGGGAAACGCAGGATGCCTATGAGCCCCCTCTGTCAGTAGGAAAGAGTGACAAAGGGACTTTCGAGGAGCCCGATGGCGACTGCTTACTGTTGCCTGAGTCTGCTGGATCACAGCAGAGTGAAGCCAACCTGGAAAACCAAGTGGCCTCTCCAGCAGCCAACTCTGATCTGTCCATGGATGGGAGTGCTGGTCCAGGCACTCCCACTGATCCTTTGCCATCCAATGATTCCATTTCTGGTGAGCTTTGCTTGGACTTGTGGCATGTGTGTGCTGGGGAGGGGCGTTTCCGTGCCGTGTTGTTACTGTTTCCGCTATTCGTGGACATCTGAGCACTTCTTTACTACAGCAAAAAGAGGGGCTGTAGTGCTATATTCTTATTTCTGAATACTGAGTCATGTGATCAAGATTATGAGGCAGGGGAGAGAATCCTGTATCTTGCCCGCAGGGATGGGGAACCCTTTCAGCTCAAGGGCCAAATTCAGTGGTGGAAAAGCTTTTTGAGGCCGCATTCTGGTGGGAGTGGGGGATCAAGGCAAAAGGGGACGAACCAAAACATCAAAACTTACCAGCCTCCTTTGCTTTAGAGCACCTATTCCCAGTAACTAAACCTTAGGAGAGGCATTTCAGCCTTTTGAAAAGCAGGGAAAACTGCACTAAAGCCAAGAAAATCCCAAACAATCTGCAGTCAAGGGAAAGGGGGAGGAGGCCCTCAGGCAAACGGCAGATGGCCCGATTCAGACCTCAGAGGGGCTGGATTTGGCCAACATTCTGAGAAGTTTTTCATGCCCGTGTTGTTGGAGAAAGAGCAGTTGCAAACTAGAACAATATTTTGTGATATTTCAGAGGTCCTAGCAGTTCTGCGCAGGAGCGCACAGTGCAGGAGACAGAGTTTGCATCCTCAGCCTCACTCCCCAGTGGCTAACAGCATGGGGCTGCTTGCAACTCACCTTGGCTTAGTTTGTGTGTGGGGACAGTCAGTTTGTGCCAGGTGCCCCCAGGCCCCCTTTCTGTGTGGTGCCTTGCTTGGTCATCCGGGTGGCAGAGCTTGTTCAAACATTAAACAACCCTGAAATAACCCAGTTAGGAGCCATGAGTTAATTCAGGGTTGCCTGGCCCTCAGATAGCCCCTACTAGGAATGATGCAGAAGTGACATCTGCAGGGGCCCAACGAACGCAGCAGTCCCTGCCTTTAAGTCAAGTCACGGTGGGCTGTTACGTTGCGCTAAGCGGCTTGCACAAAATACGCAAATGCATGAGCAGCTGCACAATTTGAGTAATGCCTTCAAGCTGCAGAGACCCGCTTGCTCCCTTCACATGATTACACACAATGGTGTGAAATCTGGATTCTTTTAAACACTGTTAACTGGGTTGTTTTTAACACCGGATTCTGTTTTACACTGTTCTAGTCTTGTTTAAAATGTCACAATGCATCATCTTACTCAGTTCACCTTCTGCTGCTTGTTTCTCCAGCACCCAACCTGCGCCCTCGGCCTTTGACTGCCGCTGAGAGGATGCGGAACCTCCGCTGTCGGCAGAGAAAGAGGAGAGGGGACACCTTGAAGGAACTCATGGAGGTCACGTCTCAGGCCACCAGTGAACTTGTTCGGACACTGTCTGACCTCACGCACAAAGAGGTGGCTTCTTTTGAGCGTGCTTACAAGGAGGATCTTGCCGCCCGCAAAGATGAGATGGAGCAGAGTGCGGAGGACATTGGCCGGCTTGTCAGCGCACTGGAATCGAGCGATCAAACTTTGAAGGAGCAGCTGAGCAGCCAGACGAGCGTCTTGCAGGGCATACTGGAAGTCATGAAGGACATTCGGGGTAGAACGTCATACAGTCCTCCGTACCCTTCTCAGTATTACGACTTCCCGGGCCCCAGCATGATGCATACGGGGGGCACCTCCTCCAACGGCCAAGAGATGCCCTGCCCCTCTCCTTCCAGCCTTGCGTTCACTTCCCAGCAGTCTGCCACCAGCAACGGAGACGTCTCTCCCCGGAAGCGGATGAAATGAAACCATGGAGAGACGGGGCATATTTAGTCTCATTGTGAAAACCATCCCTCCAGCTGTTCTTGTTATGACATATATTGCTTTTCTTATTGCATAGTTAGAATGTGTTCTCACCACATTATGTGTGTCTCCCCACAGCATTAATGTTGTGGAATGGCTGCCAGCAATGTACATTTAGATTTATTCTTAACTGGGTTTTTTTTAGTGTACTTGCGTTAGTTTTCCTTCCATCCTGTTTCCAGAGGAATGCAGTGTTTGATGTACCAAGTGTAGAAGTTTTTTAAAAAATACACTGAACACATTACCAGGTACCTGTAAGAAGGTAATCTTTTTAAAGTAATAAAGCTGCACTGTTGTTCCAAATTGTTCAACATGCATCGTGCTGTTAGTGTCTTTAAGTGCCTTAAGGACTGGTATGTTGGGTCAGCCAGATGTTTAAGGGGAGTTTCTTATTATTTATGTATTGTATTTAAAGAACGTTCCTCATGCTCCTCAGCAAAAAGAGCTCCTGGGGTGGCTTATATGTATTCAGTAAAACAAGACAGTGCCTACTCACAGCCATACCACTCAAAGGATGGAACATGCAAGGAAAAGGGGACGAGGAGGGAAGAAGAGATGAAGCAGTCTTTCAGCAGGGGAGGGACTGGCCCTGCGCTTCTCTCACCTCCCTCAGTACAGCCTGCGGGAGAGGCTGCTGGTGGTGACGGTAGAGAGAGGAGGAGCCTTCATGGCGATGACTCTGCCGCAGGGTACGATGGCAGCATCCACCCCCATTAGCCTTGTGCATCTGGACCAGGATCAGCCATCTCTGAAAATGGAGTTGCTGGTTAGTAGACAGCAGGAGATGCCTTCTCCCTGAATTTCCCTCATCCTTTAAAGAACTGTTTCTGCTCTTGTTCGTCAGCACAACTTCCTGTGGTGTTCGGGTTAAAGATGCATGGTGTGCGGGAGCAGTGGTTTGGTTGATCTTCCACATGCTACTTCATGTTTGTAATGGCAGTGCCTTGTGCTTTGTATATGTTGTGGCCATGAATTTTTCATTATTCGCTACTGTGCTTCAGGTCTCGGACCTCTGTTGTGTCCCTATCCCCCCAACAGTGTCTGTTGCAAGTTGTTTACAGACCAGACTAGATATGATGACAACAGGCCTGCTTGTTCAAAACCCAGATTGTAAAACAGAAAGAGCATTCAGGTATAAAGAGCTGAAACATCCAAGCCTCTGCCTCTTAGCTGCCCAAGTATGTTTCTCACAGCTAAGTTCACTTCTTAACTGGAGTGTTTGCTGTTATTACTTGCCATCCAGCTATCTCTGACTTATGGCCACCCTGTGAATGATGCCCTCCAAAATGCACTGTCCTTGACAGCCCTGCTCGGTTCCTGTAAACTCAAGGCCACGGCCTCCTTTATGCAGTCGTTGGCCTGCTTTTTCTTCTTCTGCCTTCAACTTTCCTGCCCAAAGTTTTGTCCTTTCTGTTTACAGGGCACGTTGTGACTTGATTTGCTCCAGGACCTACCTGTTTGTCTTTCTGGTAGTCCAGGGTATTCATAAGGCTCTCCTCCAGCACCATGTTTCAGGCAAACCAGATTTCTTTCTGTCAGCTTGGCAGGGAAAGGTTTATCAGTCTTCATCCATATGCCATTAGTGCTCTAAGAATCCCAAACCACTTTATATGCGACTGTCAAAGACCTGAGTTTAAACAAGCTGGTCTGTTGTTGTGTCTCACTCGGTTCCTACATTTACTTAAAGGAATGACTCTTCTCTCTGCATAAGTTTCAACTTTTGTATCATTTTTGGGTGGGGTGGTCACATTTGCACACAATAATATAATTGGGCTCACAGCACTATGACCTTTTAAAAATTGTGGGGTGTTACTTCTTGTTCTGTTTATTGACATTTTGAAAGACTTCAACTAGGTTGATGACTTCACTTTGCTGAAGCCATACTGCTACTGCTTCAGTGTGGCATTATTGTGATTATGATTTTTTTATTAGATGGCTTCCTCAGGAAAAAAGATCCAAGGAGTCTTACAGTAGGAATTAAAAAATATAATAGTTTAAAGCAAGTTGGAACAGCTAAAAACAATCTAAATAATATAAGAACATAAGAAAAACCATACTGGATCAGACCAACATCCGTCCGGTCAAGCACTCCCTACACACAGTGGCAAACCAACTTCCCACAGGCTCTCTCAAGTAGGATGGCGCAAGACCACCTGCCCAAGCCCCTCAGCAAGTGGTTAAGGGCATGGGACTGGGACTCAGACGACCTGGGTTCTAGTCCCCGCTCAGCCATGGAGCCGACTGGGTGACTTTGGGCCGGTCACAGACTCTCAGCCCAACCTACCTCCCAGGGGTGTTGTTGTGGGGATAAGATGGAGGAGGAGAATGATGTAAGCTGCCTTGAGCCCTTTGTAGGAAAAAGGCAGGATATAAATCAATCAATCAATCAATAAATAAATAAATGTCGCCTCTGGTGAAGAAGCTAACACAGCCAGAAGGCTGGTAGCCATGCATTAACCGCTCCTCTATGAATCTGTCCAGTCTCCTAAGGCCATCTAGATTGGTGGCCATCACCACTTCCTGTGGCAGTAAATCCCATAGTTTAACCGTACACCATGTGAAGTGCTTCCTTTTATCTGTCCTAAACCTCCTGCCAATCAGCTTCATGGGATGACTCCAGGTTTGAGTGTTATGAGAAAGGGAGAAAAATGTCTCCCTTTCTACTCTCTCCATACCGTGCATTTTTAAGCACCTCTATCATATCTCCCCTTGCCTTTTTTTCTAAGCTGAACTGCCCCAGTTGCTGCAGCCGTGCTTCATAGCAGAGCTGCTCCTGCCCCCAGTAACTGTTGTTGTCTTTCTCTGTACTTTTTTTGAACTTAATGTTTTTCAGGTAAGGAGACCAGAACTGGACACAACATTCCAAGTGCAGTCACACCAAAGATTTGTATCAAGGGAGTACGATCTTGGCAGTCCTATTTTCTATTCTGTTCCTAATTAGCATTGAAATTGCCTTCTTAACAGCGGCTGAGCACTGGGCTGATGTTTTCATTGAGTTGTCCACTACCATCCCAAGATCCCTTTCTTGCTCAGTCACTGCTAATTCAGATCCCATCGGCCTATACTTGAAGTTAGGGGGTTTTGCCCCAAAATGCATCACTCTGCACATGCTTATATTGAACTGCAATTGCTCATTCTCCCAGGTGGGGGAGATCCCTCTGGAGCACCCCACAATCCCATTTTGTTTTAATCACCATACATAGTTTGGTGTCATCTGCAAACCTGGCCACTTCACCACTTGCTCCTAATCCATTTATGAAAAGGTTGAAAAGCACTGGTCTTAATAAAGAATGTTATGGAACTCCACTGGTGACCTCTCTCCATTGGGAGAAATGGCCATTTATTCCCACTCTCTGCCTTCTTTAATCAATTAGTGATCCATAAGAGGGCCACCCCCTTTTATTTCATGACTGCTTAGCTTGCTCTGGAGCCTTTGGTGAGGAGCTTTGTCAAAAGCCATTTGGTTCTACTGGATTGCCCCCTTCACTGGGGTTGGACTCTCAAAGAACTTCAGTAGGGTAGTGAGTCATGACTTCCCCTCACAGACGCCACGCTAGGTTTTTTTTTTTTTTTTCCTTCCCAACAATGAAATAGCAAGACCTAATAAAAACTGAATTAAGAAACCTATAATCTGCTCTCATATGCCTGGGAGTGAAGAAAGGTCTTAATTTGGGCTGGCACCTAAAATATGACAATGTTTGCATGTGTAAGCTACACATTTAACCATTCTGACAAGAATTACTATTTTATTATGGGTCACATAAAACTTTGGGTATAAGCCAATGTAACAAAAACCAACATAACTCCAATGATAAAACACGTTCATAGAATTTAGAAGCAGCAAAAATAATTTAAAATAATTTTAAAAAGAAATTTACAGGTTGGGCCTTAAGTAGGTACACAGTACTGATCGGGTCATGTTTAGTCTCTTAGGTGAGTGAAATGTCCTCCATCAGTTTTGCAACTTTCCTGGAAACTGTCGCTAACAATGAGACACAAATTTTAGTTAGCACCCATATTGGTAAGTGCTTGTGAGATGAACGCCTTCAATCTGTCCACTGTGTGAGGTCCTCCATGACACAATATGTACTGTATGCCTACTTTTGGCCCACCCTGTATATCAAAGCAGCTAAAGCATGGAAAAGGATTCGTTTAAAATGCAGGTTTTAAACTAATGAAATGAAATGAGCAGGGGAGGTAGTTTGTTGTTCTGGGAAAATAAAAAAGACTTCGCCATTTTTTCCCCAAAGGAAGTTAAGATAACAAAGCCTATAGTTTACTGGGCTTTTCCTTAGAGATTATGATCATTTCACCTCGTTTGGGATTTCTTGGTTTGTTAAATATATGTCATCTTTTCTCTGATGTGCTCCTTGTTTTAATTTTAGGGAATTGGCTTCAGTGGGAAGTATTCAAAAGGAGTGCCCTGAGCTGCATGCTACAGTTGTACACGCCGGAATTTGATCTCATTCTCCTGCATGGGCAGACTTTACAAGACAATCCTATGTATGTTTACTTAGAAAATAGTCTCTATGAATTCATCGAGGCTTATTTCAATGATGTACATAGGACTACAGTTTCCATTGGCACTGATTTTATGTGGATTTGATTTTCCTCCTTTGCTTTGGTGTGTCCGTGTGTCTTATTTCTGTCGTTACTGAAGCATGAGTCACACATATGGCAGAATGCGGATGTAGATTACAGTCATGAGAATACAGCTCTGTACTGCATCAGATGGCATTCAGATTGTGATCGCTTGCCTGTTTTAAAACCTCTGCTAAACCAAAAATATGACAGATTCTTGAGAAGGATATATTAAACTTTTTTCACCTCACATGGGCTAGTTTACTGTATGCAGGAACTTTTTCATAAAGGACAATTTGGAGACATGACTCTATACCTGTATTCTTAACTGGTAGGGTTCTTTTTTCTACCTCAGATTTATTTATCTATTTCATTTCTCTGCCACCCCATAACCGAAGTTTCTCTGGGCAGCTTACAAATGCTAAACAGCATAAAAACATGCATAAAATACAGTAAAACAATTGATAATCTGATAAAATAGATAAAACAATAAAATAGTTAATAACATCATGTAACATCACACACACACCAATAAGCATAGTCAATAAATTAACCAAAATTTAATTAAGCCACAACAAAATATAAAGTATTAACTTAAATAAATTAACCAAAAACTTGTTTAAATTAAAAAGTTTTCACCTGGCACCTAAAAGAAAGAAGAATTGGTGCCAGCCATATATCCCTGGGGAGTGAATTCCAGAGTCTAGGCCAGGGGTCCTCAAACTTTTTAAACGGGGCCAGTTCACTGTCCTTCAGACTGTTGGGGGGCTGGACTACAGTTTGAAAAAATATGAACAAATTTCTATGCACACTGCACATTAAAAATTAATTAAAATTAAAATAAATTTAAAAATTAGTTAAAATTAAATTAAAATAAATTTAAACAATTAAAATTTTAAAAAATTAAAAATGTTTGCCTGCTCCCTTGGAGTGCAGCAGAAGCCCAAGATGGGGTGGGGAAGAGCTGGTGCATGTGCAGTTGAACTGTTACAATTTGGTGTATGCATCAGCGCTCTGCTCAGTTTCAGAGAACACCTGTGCTGGCTCAGAGCTTTTGGACTCGCTCGGAGATTGCTTTCTCTGAGCGAGTCCAAAAGCTCTGAGGTGGGCTGGATAAATGAGCATGGTGGGCCGTATCCAGCCCATGGGCTATAGTTTGAGTAACCATGGTCTAGGCCATGGGTCCTCAAGCTACGGCCCACAGGACGGATCCGGCTCGCCATGGCCATCCATCTGGCCTGCACCGCCGTTTGGCACCTGCGCGTGTGTTTGCTGTGCCGGCAGGGAGGTGGTGGCTTGCTCGCCCAGAGATGGTCCCCAAGTGAGCAAGCCACCACCGCCTGCCTCCCGTACGCGCACGTTCACCGCTGCCTCGCCACATGGGCGGGGAGGTGGCTGGCTCACTCGTTCACTTGCTTGGAGATGGTCTCTGAGCGAGCGAGCGAGCCGCCTTGCGCGTTCCCAATGCCGCCTTGCGCGTGCCCGACGGCACCTCACCGGCCCACACCTCCAGGCACCCCCCCCTCACTGACCCGCGGCGGTCACCGCAGCCTTTCAACTGGCCCCCTATTCAAAAAGTTTGAGGACCCCGGGTCTAGGTGCTGCAGCAGAGAACGGCCCCCCTCCTTTGATCTCCCCAGGGGAGGGCATTTGGAGGAGGACTTCCAAAGAGGATCTAAGTGGACAGGTGGGAATATATGGAGAAAGGTGCTCCCTCAGGTACCCTGGTTCCAAGCCAGTTGGGGCTTTTTATGTCAAAGACAACACTTTGAATTGGGCCCGGACCGGAAGAGGGGGCCAACGCAGCTGACAGAGGACCAGTGTAATATGTTCTCACCAGCCAGTCCTCAGAAGCAGCCATCCTGCCCTATTCTGTATTAGCTGTAATGTCCGGACAGTTTTCAAAGGCAGCCCCACACAGAGCACATTGCAGTAATCCACGTGAGAGGATTACCAGCACATGGGTCGCTGTGGCAAGACTCCACTCATCCAAGTAGGATCATAGCTGAGAAATCAGGGGAAGCTGACAGAAGGCACTCCTGGCCACCGAGGTCACCTGAGAAACTAGGGAGAGCTTGAGGTCCAGCAGGACCCCTAAGCTAGGAACCTTCTCCTTTAGGGGGAAGGCAATCCCATCCAGGGTATCATGAAAATTGCCTCGTTGGAGTGCAGAGGTGCTTGCCGCTGCCTCATTCTACTGTATGCATAGATCAACCTTCAGACTAGAACACCAGCCCGAAGGAATGAGTCGTTCCAAGTGAATTACTTCTTGGTGCTCTTCCATTTTCCAAAAGTTAGTCTAGAACTGGTGGTGCAACTATTCCTGTCACGGTCTACGTGTTGGTTGCAACCTGTCAGGGTCATGGTTGCAGCAGTAACATAGAAACATAGAAACAGAGTGAGTCAGAAGGGGCCTCCTGGGCCATCTAGTCTGACTTCCAGCACCAGCCGGCTCTGCTCACGACATGCCCACCTTGTGCATGTCCAGCCTATCTTTGAACACTCTCACCGATGGGGCCTCAACCACCTCCTGGGGAAGCCCATTCCACACCCTCGGGGTCCTGACTGTCAGGAAGTGCTTCCTGGCATCCAAATGGAACCTGGGTTCCCTGAGCTTTGCTCCTTTGGAGCGCATCCTGCCTTCCTCTGCAGGGGAGAGCAGCTCTTTACCCACCTCCGTGTGACATCCCCTCACATACCTGTATGTCGCCAACAGATCCCCTCTGAGTCTCCTCTTCTCCAGGCTGAAGAGAACCAGTTCCCTCTGTCTCGCCTCATATGGCATCCCCTGCAAACCGGCCACCAACCTTGTGGCCCTACGCTGCACCGACTTTAACCTGGCTATATCCTTTCTGTAATGAGGGGCCCAAAACTGAGCACAATACTCCAGTTGCAGTAGATGTGAGCCACAACCAGGAATGAGCAGAATTTGCATAGTCCGCCTGAGAGAAAGCTCAGGCTCATAGGTGGCCCTTGGGCCACAGAATTCCCACCCCTCATCTAAAAATTATGTGATTGCCTTTGAAATAGAAATGCAGTATTGTTTCAATGTACATTAGTGTGGGTGTTGTTTGCATGGATTCTTCCATTCCGTCCCACGACAGACAGCGTAAGATTGAATGTGAAATGTTACATACTGTTATTGTAGTTGATAGTTTTTCGCTTGTTTGTTTTACACTCTCATCTTCATAAAGTAACAAAATTGTAGTACTGTTAATCAGCTAGAGCAGAGGTTCTCACACTGCCTCGCCAGCTCTGCAGAAAAGTTGCAGCACTGCCTAGCATACCAGCACATTGTATTCTACAGTGGCTAGACTAGCTATTCAAATATGAATTATATATGCACTTTGACTTGCAGGGTCTGCTGAGACTCCTAGCAAGTTAAGGAATCTGTTTTTCCATTTCTAGCATAGATTACATGACATTGCTTTGTGGTTTTGGATCCAGTGCCAGGGTCATCCACACTAATAACTCTCTGCTTGAACATTTAGACAATTCTGACTTGGCTTATATTTCTGAAGTTATGACTGCCACTTTTTCAGCACCTGAGGCCTGGGGCCAAATCCAGCCCTGTGGTGTTCTCCAGCTGGCCTTGCCTCCATCCTCTGCCCCACCCCCCCAGCCCTGCAACCCCTTGGGGGTTACACTGCCTTTGCACAGGCTTCCCCACCCTGAAGAGTTGAAATGCCTGTCCTAAGGCTTAGTCACTGGCAGGAAAAGCTTTAAACCGAAATATGCGGGCAGTGTTGGGGTGGCCCTGCCCTCGCTTCCACCAGGGAGCCTCTCAGATGGAAGTCGGCCCCTGGGCTGAACGCAGCTCAACACCGTGCACTGATCCCTGCGGAGGCCAGGCTGCATCTGCACCAAGTGGCTGCTCCGCTTGTAGGTCAAGACCCACTTCAACCTGGGTAAATGAATCCAATCGACTTATTTCTAACTGAGTACCAAGCAGAGAGAACTTCAGAAAAGGTCGAATGCTCTTAACGGGGAATAAAACAGGCTTTTCTCATCGGTGACCCAAACCCTAAGCCGATTTCCCCAAAGCCGCCTGCAGGTCTCCCGGGGCGGGAGAGCAAGCCCGGCTGCCGGAGCGGCGCTCCCTAAGGGAGCTGGGGAGGCGGCCCTGCCGCTCGCGAAGGGCGCCGAAGGGCTCGGGACGCCCCCGAGGCGGAGCGAGCGGGAGCCGCGGCCCCGACCCGCAGCACGGCAGTGACGGCCGCGGGCCTTTTGTTTATGTAACAAGCGCGGGTGACCTGCCCTCTCCTCCCAGGAAGTGAGGCAATAAGAGGCGGAGTTAGTCCCCGTATGGCTTGGTGGCCTTTGCAGAGGGTCGCTGATGAGCGGGCAAGGAGCGAGGCTGGATGGTGGAGAAAGGTAACCGAATTACGCACTAAGACTGCAACCCTGTGCACAGTTACCCGGGGGCCAACCGCGTGGAATTCAGTGGGTAGGCACGGCCTGGGAGTCCCGCAAGGCGATTTTCTGTGGGGTCATCGCTGTGTTGCAGAGCCGTGAAGCTCGTGCGGGTGTCAGTGGATGAGTCACTCAGAGCGCGTTTGCGTTCACGGTGCTCCGCATAGAAAGGGATTATTTGATCAGCTATCTACTGTTGTACTGGTACACAGTGGGCTTTATCAGTTAAAAGGGCTATAAAAGTATTGGTTCTCGAGTGGTTTCTTTTGCTTGCGCTCCCTGATCAATCCTGCTTGTGATCTGGAGAGCTTTGTTGTTTCCTGGAAAAAGAGAATTTTCAAATGAAATTGGAAATGGTAGTCTTTTCTTCATGTGTTAGATACACGTGCAGCATGTTGCTGTGATAACAAGTATAAATGCCAAATCTATGTGCTGCTTAAAATCTGGAGTAGACTAATTCGTGCACTTTGGCCAGAGGTTTATAGGAATGCTTCAGACCCTTCTCCTGTTTAGCCCAGTATAGCCAGTACTGGCTGGCATTCGTGGCTCCCCAGGGCTTCAGGCAGGATTCTTCCCTGGCCCTCCCTGGAGATGTCAGGATCAAATCTGGGGCCTTCCGCATGCAAGGCAGGGGCCTGTCACACTGAGCTATGGCCCTTCCTCTATAGCCGATGCCCAGGTAGGGCTTTGTAAATTATGTGAGATCATCACCGGAAAACATTCTGTAAAATCTTGTTTTCCTTTGTTAACTTCTGAACAAAAGGAGATTTGCATGGGGTATAAGAGTGATGGGATTGTACAGGGAAACATGAAGAGTTGCCAGTAAAGGACATTTTTAAATAGGGTGCTGTACTCTGTTCAGGATGCAAATTCGTTATCCCTCTGAGAATTCAGAAGCTGTGCCCCATTCCACGTTTGTTTCATGCTAAGGGGGAAGCCACACTTGTGGAACTTCAGCCTTCAGAATTCAGGGAAAGAGCCAAGTACTGGGTGAAATACAGCCTTGCAAATTAATTACACTGTGAGTATTGAGAGAATGGGATTCAGAATGCTCTTTTGTGGTGGCAGAGCAGCTCTTTAAGTATGGTGCATTTTCTTGCTTAAGTCCCCCACCCCCAGAATTGTTCCTTCCTTTCTGTGATACCTTATTATTTTCAGCCAGAGGATATGATTAGTGTTCTACACAGTTAACTGTAAGCTGATTTCTGATTTGCTCATTGCACCACTTGTGTAACTGTAAGGTGGATATTGGTATCCCAAGGAAGCAGAAGGACTTGTGCAAGGGGGAGCAACTTAGAGGAGAGGCCAGCTGCTGAATCCAATTGCGTCATGGAAAGGTGGCAGAACTCTTTTCATTAAGGGTGAATGCCCGATGGTGCAGTAACCACAGGCTCTATCCACACCGTGTGTAGCACAAGTTAGACTCGTCTGGGCAAGGATTCTGCCCCAAATATAGCAGCACTGGACTGGCTGCTTTTTGCTCCATGCGCTGTGGTGATCATCTCTGGCCCAGGTGCGCTGGTGTTACATTGTTTTTGCCACAGATGCAACAGAGTGAATGTCAGCCATGCACTGCAGGCAGCTAGGCCCGTACATTAGCAAATCAGACAGCCTGGCAGTCTGAGGTCCAACTACTCATTTTGCCATGGGCAGGCTGTTGCCCATGTCATGATGGAGAAAACGGTCCACTTGCAGCAAGTGTCATGGTGGAGAAAACTGTCCCCTGCCGTGAGGGACTTTGTTGACTTATGTGGATGTGTGCACAGAGCACAGGGAATCCTTGCCACGAAGTAGCAGTTGGCATTTTCACTCCTTGAAGAACTGTAGCATGACAATTTGCCTTAAGTCTCATCTGGCGCAATGCATTTTCAGGCAGTACCAAAAGGTGATGGCAAGAGACAGTCTTCTTGTGTGATGCTGCATTGGCACTGTGCCTGAACATGTAGACAAGCAAGGCAACCGGATTGACGGGGAGGGAGACCTAAGGATGCATCATGATCAGGCCGGCCTCCCTTCAGCACACCTCCTTGGTTACAAGACCGAGGGAACTTCTGTGCTAGCACTCTGGTTACAGCATTGCTTTCCCAAATTTGCCCACCTGTCATTACTAACTTTTAGGTGTCATTAGGTTCACCCATGCCTTTTGCAACACTTTGGGATTCTGTTCCAGCAGTAAATTTTTACTGATGTATGTGCAGATATTAGCAACTGATTTTAGAGTTTAGCTGGTTTAGTAACGTGTATTATGAATGTTAATTTAGAAAGTCATTTTTGAATGGGCAGCATGATGTATATATACATTTTCATCCTAAAAACCCTAATTTCAACTGAAACCCTAATTTCAACTGCACCCCTCTTGGAGTGAGCCTGTTGAAATATGCATTCTTTTAACTTTTTTAGTTAATTTAGATTTTAACCAAAATGTTTTCCAAAAAGGGGTACAAAAACGATCTTAAAATACAATTAAAACAGAAAAGGGAAGAGAAACTGAAGCCAGGCTCACAATAAAAACGGGAGGAATACTCTTGTATTTCTATCCCATTTCATATTTTGCTGAAACAAATTTTAGAAGATGCTTCAGTGTTCTGCTGATTTAACTGTATGTAAAAGGCTCACTTTGTACAGTGACACATCTCAGTGTATTTCTGATTACAGACCACATCAGATTCGATAAAATACACAGAACGTTCCCGCATGCGTCTATTGTACTCAGTTGGGTTTACTTTTCCCGTGCATCGTCCACCGAACCCCTCCCAAAACAGGTGTAGCACTGCCATCCCCAACCAGATACGTTGGCTGGAGATGCTGGGAGTCGTGCCTCAGTCGTACCTCAAGTCATACCTTAAAGGACACCTCGTTGGAAATGCTGGAGTAGTGTAATACCTCCAGGTATATTTTGAACCTACAACTCCTATCAGCTCTAGCCAGCATGACCGATGCAGAGGGATCGTGGGAGTTGTGGTGCCGTTGGGGAAGGCGGGTGGGCCGAAGCTCACTTTTGGACTTCAGCTCCCAGAAGCCCTTGCCAGGGTGGTTACCGCTGCGGAACGCTGGGAATGGAAGTCCAAATAACCCGGCGCTTCGCCTTGGGCCCAGTCCTACGGCGAAGCGCTGCGGCCTTGGGCAATCGTCCACGCTCGAGGAAGGGCCGGAGCCTGGCTTCGCGGCACCGCCAGAGGGCTCCACGTTACTCCTCCCGCCGCGGGGCGGAGGCTGCGCTCCGGCTGTGGGGCCTGGCGCAGGCGGCGCTTCCGGCGTCTGACTCAGCTCCCCGTCGGACGCGAGGAGGCCGGCCGCGATTGGCTGGCCGGGGCGCCGTCGGAGCCGCTCTCGCTGCGCAGGCCGGCCTCGGCCGCCAGGCAGTAACCCCTGCGCCGCCGCGGCACGCCGAGCGCCCGCCTGCGTGGGTCCTGCAGCCTGGGCTCGGCGCTGGCGCGGCTCCTTCGCCCGCAGAGGTGCGGCGGCGGGCGGCGGACTGGAGCAGCGCGCTCGGACCTGCCGCGCCGCAGCCGCGCGTCTCCTCCCGCCCGTTGCTGGTGAGTAGCCGCGATCCCGGGCACGGGGCGGCGGCGGCGGCCTATTGCGCGGCCATCGGCGGAAGCGGGCGGAGGGGGTGCTTCTCATCCGACCTCTGGACTGATCCTACCCCAGGCATCGAGGGGAGGGCGGCTTGCTGCCTCGCAACCGCTCGCCAGTCTTTGCACGGCATGAGTCTCGTAGATGGTTCATTTGCCACCGTAGGCTTTTCCTCCGGCAAAGGGCTGTCGGGGCCGCCGGGATTAAAAGGGGTAGATCCAAACAAAGGATCTGAGGAGCAGCCTTCTACTGGGTCTGCCCCAGCACGGAGGGAATTCCCCACCCCCCAAAAGCAATAACGTTTAGTATTTATGGAGCGGTTTTGCGAGCGTGTGAAGTTTTCCCAGCTTCATTCTTGCACAACAACCCGATAAGGTAGGCCTGTATTATGATTTCCCCCCCGCTTCCAATATGTCGCAGTGAGGGCTGAAAATGAAAGAACTAGGAACTTGTTTAAGGGCAGTTTTGTGAGTTCTTGATTAAGGTGAAGCATAAACTTAATCTGTAGCTTTCTTGCTTGTGTTTCGAACCATTGTTTTCCACCAGCTCTAGGAAATATGGGAAATTCTGGGTCATGAGAAAGATTTTGCCTTTAGTCCAGGCTTGAGAATTTATTTTGAGAAGCCGGGTTTTAGCCCTCATGGTTGAAAAGAGAAGTTTAACTCTGTCGTAATCATGCAGATGGAAAGAAAGCACAAGCAAGCATATATGTGATAGACAGACATTCATAATCGATGTGTGCTTGAATGAAATACTGTGGTAATAGAAATGCTAGGGTATTTTAGTTGTTATTATTTAAGAATAATATTTAGCAGAAACTGTTTCTGTGTGTAATTGTGCTACAAAACACTTATGGGGAAGAGAGCTGTTGGCGTCTGCCTGCTTGTCTGCCCACTGCTAAGATAAGTGTGGAATGTGGTAAAACAGCACCTACCTTCAAAGGTTAACAATGGGCAGAAGAAAAGATCAAAGGGTTGATGGGGGATCAGGATAACCCGGGATTGATCCTTTGCTGTTAAAGGTATAAAAACATTTGGATGGGGGGGGGGACTGTTGGTCTTTCGAAAGAGGAATGGGCTTGCTTTGTATTGTGTTGTGCACACTTCAGTACGGAGCACTTGTGCTTTTGATTCTTGCTGTTCGTTTGTTGTCTTTTGCAGTTAGACAAACGAACATAGGGCCAGTTGGGGTTAATTTTCTCCAACTGGGGAAAGCAGGTTATGGCCTTCAACCCTCTATGCAGAAACATGTATGGAAGATCCAGCCATGTAAATATTCTGAGTGGTACAAAATGTTCTGTGTGGCCTTGAGTATCTTGCAACTGTGAGCCAGTGCAGATGTGACCGAAGGGTGCTCTTAACAGTCAGGAGGAAAGTTGTAGAATTATATACTCCCTCTTTCTACCCTCTCTATGGAGCAAAGTCTCTCCTCCTGCTTTAACAACAGTTAAGTATTATGTGCTAACCACAGCTAAGATTAATCAGGTTTCCCACTTAGTAAAGATTAAAAGGCAGCCTTAAACTGTAGCAGTCCTTGTTAAGGGGGAAGTCTAGCCTTAGTCATAGTTAACATCAATCTTGGTATAAAGTGGGGGTAAGCAACTCCATGCCTTCCAGATGTTGCAGCCTGCAGGTTCCATAATCCCTGACCATTGACCATGGTGGGTGGGGCTGGGTAGGAGTTTGTTTATTTATTTAAAACTTTTTACCCCATCCTATACATAAAAGTCTTAGGGCAGTCCAACAACAAAGGCAGAACATAATATTTATCATAAAAACTGGACTAAAATAAACATTAAAACTTAAAATACCGGGAAAATAAAAAGGTTTTGGCCTGGCACCAAAAAGAATAAAGTGTTGGTGCTGGGCACACCTCTCTGGAGAGCATGTTCCACAAGCAGGGTGCCACCACAGAGAAGGCCCTCCTCCAGGTAGCCACTCTCCTAATCCTAATCTATTTCAAAGAGGACTCCTGAAGAAGGACCTCTGATCCAGATCTTAAGGGGAGGGCAGGCACATATGGAAGAAGACACTCCTTCAGATAACCAGGTCCCAAACCATGGCAAAAGATGGCAAAAGAAGAAGGGGACGGCAGAGGATGAGGTGGCTGGATGGAGTCACTGAAGCAGTTGGTGTGAGCTTGGGTGGACTCCGGGAGATGGTGGAGGACAGGAGGGCCTGGAGGAGTGTTGTCCATGGGGTCGCGATGGGTCAGACATGACTTCGAGACTAACAACAACAAACCATTTAGGGCTCTATAGGTTGTCATCAACACCTTAAATTAGGCCTGGACTTCAGTTGGTAGTCAGTGTAGATGATAAAGGACCAGTGTTATGTGAGCATATCTGCCAGTCTCTGTTAACATCCTGGTTGCTCTATTTTGTACCATCTGAAGTATCTGGACTGTCTTCAAGGGCAGCCCCATGTAGAGCATGTTACAGTAGTCCAGCTGGGAGGTTACCAGGACATGGGTCTCCATTGCTAGACTCTGCTCATCCAGGTAAGGGCACAGCTGATGAAGCAGCTGAAGGAAAGTGCTCCCCACTGCCGCAGCCACCTGCAGTTCCAGGGACAACTCTGTGTTGAGGAGCACTCCCAAACTGTACACCTTGGCCATTAGGGGTAGTGCAACCCCATCCAGAACAGGGCAAAGATCACTTACCTGGAAAGTTGAACCTCCTACCAACAGGACTTCTGTCTTGTCAGGATTAAGTCTCAGTTTATTGGCCCTCATCCAGCCCATTACATTGGACAGACACCGGTTCAGGACACCCACTGCCTGACCTGGATTGGATGTAAAAGAGAGGTAGAGCTGGGTGTCATCAGCATACTGGTGACTCTGCAGCCCAAACCCGGGGTGAGGTCTCCCAGTGGTTTCATGTAGATGTTGAACAGCTTGGGGGATAAAATGCTGTCTTAAAAAACATCTGGAGGGTACCCGGTTGCCTCCTGCTGGTGTAATTCTTAACTTCACTTAAAGAGAAGAGGGGAGCGTGTGCTGTGCTGAGGTGAGGCAAGGGTGTGCGTAATCCTGTAGCAGTTACTGTTGCGGTGGGCCCCTGTGGCTTTTTCTTTCTCTAGCACAGGACTGCAGCTTCCCCTTTTATTTGCCAAAAAATACTTTGAGTTTAGCCCCTCTAAAAATGCAAGCCCATGTCTCAGTACAAAAAGAGAGATGTAGACAAGATAACATATTCTGGACTGAGAATGTTGCCATTGATATATGTAGTTTCAGGAGTCACAGAACTGTCTGCCAAACTTTAAGAGCAGAAAAGCCATTTCTGCCTTATGCATAGTTTATCCTTGTAGGTTCCCTGTGACTCACAACTTGGTATTCTAACTTTGTGAAGGAGCAAGGGAGTCTTCTAGGGCCCTTCACATTTCACAATCTGCTTTTCATGAGACGGACCTTCCTGTCAGAGGAAGGAATCTGTTTGCATAAGATTTATCTGTCTGATTTTGGGGGGATACTCAATCCCCCACATCACTGCACAGTGGAATTTCCTGATTCTTTCTGTGGCATTTTCAGGTGCTGGAAATGAAGACCCAGAAAAAACCAGGGAACTTGTTTTTAAAAATAATTTCCCCACAAGTTTTTCTCCCTTTCTCCCTCCTAAACCTTCACATTTCTAGCAGGAAGGACTGTCCTGGAAAGGAGGGGAGTGGGAAGTCCATTTCCACCAGCTCACTTGATTCATCTGAACTGATTCAGCTTAAATCTGGATTCAGCTGGAACAGTGCGATCCTGCACATGTGTATTTATAAATAAGCCTGATAGTGTTCTTTGGGGCTTACTCCCTGGCAAGTGTGTATAGGGATTCAGCCTGGCAGATTCAGGAGGCTTCCCTGTGCATAGGTAGGCAGAAAAAACGCTGCACCTTCCAGCATTCTGTCGCCAGCTTGAAACACCAACTGGCAATAATCAAATTATCCCATGTTGCGGGTGAAGTTGTACTGATTGTGCTCTGCATGATTACAAGCGCCCAGACTCAGGCTCATGATCACTGTATGCAGGCTGGGAAGTGTGGCGGAGGCAGTCTTGGCTGTCCTGTCTTTCTCCTGGCAGTTCTTGCTATACAAGCTTGTTCATTTAATGAAGGCATTTCAGAGGAGTTGGGGAGGAGGCTGTCCAGGGCCACAGGATCGCTCTCTCCCACCATTGATGGAAAGTGTAGGCCCTGGAAGAACATCAGGTTGTTCAGGGGGTTCCTCCCAAGGCTTTAGATGCTGCTCTGATGGGGAGAGAGGAGGCTATGCCAGTTGTCACAGAAAGAAGTGAGCCTGCAGCTTCATGGGGTTGCAAAGGGGACTTGGAGGGAAGGAAAAGGGAGTGTTTGGAGGGGAGGGGAGGGGAGGGGAGGGGAGGGGAGAGGCGAGGCCGAAATACAAGGACTCCTGTGGGCTGTGCAGCACTGGCC
>NW_025336347.1:20254324-20322656 GCF_004798865.1 Varanus komodoensis | reverse complement strand
GAGGGGAGGGGAGGGGAGAGGCGAGGCCTAAATACAAGGACTCCTATGGGCTCTTCAGCACTGGCCCAGCTTCCTCTAGATGGGTTCAGAAACGCATCTAGTGGGGAGGGAATTATTTTTAAAAAATGGAGGGGGACAAAACAATGCTCCTTTTGTCTAGCTGGGCACTGGATGCATGGAAGTGTCTGAGATCCATGGGATGAGCTCTGAAACATAGAGCTGGATGGAAACCCACTGGTTCTGAAGAGAATCAGCCTTTGTTGCCTTTTGCCAACAAAGGGAATTCAAAGGGTGATTCCAGCATGAACTTGCTACATTACAGCTAATCAAGGTTTGATTATGCTAATTTTAGACTTGAGTAGACACAGTGGTTTAGTGCCCCAGTACAGTTGTTAATTATCAAGGCAAGATTGGGTCAATGGAGAAATTGCTAATTTCTGCTGTTGTGAATGCTCAATTTGCTTATCTTAAATTTACACAGAACTGTTCAGACAGCACTACTCACTTCCCTCCCTCCCTCCCTGTGTATACATGCCAGTTCTTGATAAAAATCTACTAATCTTTAATGTGTCACAGAAGTCCTTATTTTTGCAGTAACAAACTAATATGGCCAGTTCATTAGTGAAGAATATAACATTACATCAGTCCTGTTTTGTAAGTGCCACTTCTTTCTCTCAGCCCAGAACTAATTACTGGTATAGCATAGCAGCTGAACTTCAGATCTGGAAAAGTGTGGCTTCAATTTCAAGAAAGAACGTAACAAAAGCCATGCAGGTGCAGCCAGTCCAGCACTCCACAGACAGGGTGGCAAGCCAGCCGCCCGCAGGATCCCTTGAGCAGGATGGGGGCAAGACCTCCTCCTGCCCCAGCTCCCCAGCAACCGGCGTGTGTGGGCCTGCCACCCCTGGTCCAGGAGGCAGCACACGGCCAGCAAGACCAGCAGCCACTGCGGCAAACTCCCCCTCAGGGTATTGTTCTCTCAGCCTTTCCCCACTGTCTCCGCAGTATCAGGATATCAATCATCAACTATCTTACATGGTTGCTAGGATTATTTAGTGAGCAGTTTAAACCTCAGTGCAAATATATAGCAATATTTCTAATTCCAGTGTGGATTCTTTTTTTTTTTGTCCAGTAAGGAATACGATGGTGAATGAGGAAGAAGGTACTTCTCAGCAGGGAGAGCCTAAACCAGCAGAGACGCGTGAGCTGTCGTCCGAGAGTTGTCAGGGGCACGCTTCCGCAGGCCTTGAACCAGAAGGAGACGAGATGAGTGAGGCTGGCCCGGAGGCTGAGCCCAGCAGCGCCACCCAAAAAGCAGAGAGCGATCCCCTCACTGTCAACGGAGGCTCTCCAGGGAGCGAAAGTGCAGGCACGTTTCTGCCACAGACACAGTATATCTGTCCCGTTTGTGGAGAGTGCTTCAACGGAAGCTCCGGCCTCGTTGAGCACCAGAAAGTCCACAAGGAGGAGAAGCGCCACACATGCCCAGTCTGTGGAAAGGGCTGCAGCCAGGAAGTGGATTTAGTGGAGCACATGCAGACCCACACGGACGAGAAGCCCTTTTCTTGCCTGGAATGTGGGAGGAACTTCCTTTTCAGCTCTGACCTGGTCGCTCATCAGAAAGTCCACACGGGAGAGAAGCCCTACATCTGTCTGGAGTGTGGCAAGGGCTTCTCCCAGAGCTCCCAGCTCATGTCTCATCGGAGAGTCCACACCGGGGAGAAGCCTTACGAGTGCATCATCTGTGAGAAGAGCTTCCGCTCCAACTACGACCTGGTCAACCACCAAAGGAGCCACACAGGCGAGAAGCCCTACATCTGTTCCGACTGTGGGAAGAGCTTCACCCGGAGCTCGCACCTGATCTCCCACCAGAGGGTTCACACTGGGGAAAGGCCCTACCCCTGTGGGATCTGTGGGAAGCGGTTCCGTGATTGTTCGCATCTCATCAGGCATCAGAGGGTCCACACTGGGGAGAAACCTTACGAGTGCTCCATCTGCGGCAAGAGCTTCCGGGTCAACTATGACCTTGTGACCCATCAGAGGAACCACACTGGGGAAAAGCCTTACGAATGCCCCGATTGCGGGAAAGGCTTCAAGCGGAGCTCACACTTGATCTGCCATCAGAGGGTCCACACGGGGGAGAGGCCCTACCCCTGCGGCATCTGCGGGAAGAGCTTCAGCTACAGCTCGGACCTTATCAAGCACCAGAGGATCCACACAGGCGAGAAGCCTTACGAATGCCACATCTGTGGAAAGAGCTTTCGGATCAACGCCGACCTTGTCACTCACCAGAGGATCCATACCGGAGAGAAGCCCTACACGTGCGCCGACTGCGGGAAGTGCTTTGCTCGCAGCTCACGCCTCGTGTCCCACCAGAGAGTGCACGTCAAGGATGGGAGCCTCGGGGCTGCCCTGTCAGAGACCAATGCCTCGCCTGTAACGACGGCCTGGTCCCCAACGCCGGGATCTGTCTGGAGCCAAGACGAGAAGGCGTCCCCCGCTCACAAGCAGAGCAGTGACGCCACGCCCCTGGCCGGCCTCACCAACTCTGCTCAGTTTGTCAGCGAAGGAACTCAAGTTACTCATGTGGGTGAGATAAAAATGGAGTGTCCTTCTTGATTCTTGATAATGTAGGAGTCGAGAGTCAAGTGAGCTGGTTGCAAAACACCTCTTTCCAGCAGCAGAGGGTTAGGAGTACCAGAGAATCCTTTCACTTTAATCAGGCGCTTATAGGAAGTTTTAAAACGGAGGCTTGGATAAGCCTTGTGCGGACTAACTGACGGAGTCTCTGAGCTGCCTTTCACATTGTGCATCTATGAGAAGGTTTGTGTCGCCATGAGGAACAATAAGGCATCCATGTTCGTGGCACAGTCCCACCAGCCATATCTAAATTAAAAGCCATTAAAAAACTGTGTCGTCCTCATTGCTTCCCCAAAGGAATCCCACCAAATATAGTTTGATGGGGGTGCTGGGAATTCTTGATGAGAGATTTCTAGATTTCTTTGTTTTTTGAGCAGGTGTGAAGTATAAAAAATGGGATGGTGGGGGTACATTTCTAAGAAAAATCAACTTGAAGGGTGAAAGGAGCAAGAAAAACGGTTGCTTGTTGTAATAGACTTTTCTTGGTGAAATACTTATTTTGTGTTACGTTTCCCCCCATTGTTGTACACAAGAGATCCATAGAAAATAACCAGGGCTTTTCTCTGCTCCTGCTGGGGAAGGTCACGGCTCTTAAAACAGTTTGCTTTAGACATGGCTGTAGATTCTCTTCTCATAAGCACAGTAACTATCTGCTGTTTGTCATCTTCTAGCAGATTGCAATCAATAAAATAAAAGTATTTTAGTTGAGTAGTTTGGAGCTTTAAGTCATTAATAGAAATTATTTAATTTAATTTATAAGGCATGAGCTTTCCCTGTAGGGTTGAGTGCATACATGGAGAAGAATTTCCACAGGATGTAACAGAGCCTCGTTTTCTCCCCATCTTTTCCCAGGATGAGCATCTGGGCACCTAGGGAGGTGCCATGCCAGGCTGTTACGGAGCAGGGAAGGCATGTGCGTTCTCCCTCTCCAGCCTGACTCCTGTACCACAGGGCTGGGCAGTGGGAGGATCCTCAGATATTCAGGGCTCTGACTCCCAGAAGCTCCTGCCAACACGGCCAACGAATCAGGAATGCCAGGAGCTGAAGGACAGAACATCTGGGTCTGCTTTCTGGCTACCTTGGCTCTGCATGAGGGTGTGTGTTCTTGGAGAGGGTAGGGAGGGGAAGGCGTGGGTGGAGTGGGCCGGGGCATCTAGGCCTCCCATTCTCCCCGATGCCTCGGCACTGTGGCTGTTCAGATGTGCAGGTGTACAGCTCTGAACAGGGAGAACAGGCCTGTGCTTAGGACCTGTGGTGGCTTCTCTTTGCACCTGTGCAGCGAGGAAACATGCCCTCTTGTTTCTGTCTGAAGGTGCAATGCAATATTCTTTTCCAAGAAATCTCAATCCAGATAGGCAAAACATAAAAACTAGTCTGGCACAGAAAATTTAGTCTGCTTATAAAAACTTCTCTCCCCAGTAGTCCTCTGCTGATCCCTTTCCCTTGCAGCTCTGTATCTTTCTTGCAATCTTGTCTCTCACTGTGATAACTCAGTTGTCTGCCAATGGGTGACTTCTCGTTTAGGCTGCAGTTTATCATGGAGTAAGTTCCACTGAACACTTTGGGGGCTTGCTTCTGAGTAGGCACATCGGGGGTTGCACTGTCAGTTTGGAAGCAGTTAGCAAGTTGATCATGATGTATTTGTCAGCCAGTATCTTGCCTTATGCCAGAGGAGGCAACTTGTGGCTCTGCAGAAGTTTTGGCCTGCCACTTCCCTGAAGCTTTGGCCAGTATCCCCAGTCATAAGTCGTCATGGCAGCAGTTGGGCAAAACCTCTGGAGGGACACAGGTTGCCCATCCCTGGATGTGAAGCCACAGGTGACCAAGCATTGTGCGGAAATGAGCACACAGCCATGCTGGAGGCGGGGCAGGGCGCTCCGGCCCCCCTCTGCATCCCTGTATGGAAACCCAGTGGGCACTGGAGGGGGCTGGAGCTCTCTGCCCCCCTTGGCCAGCTGGTGGCATGCCAGACATGTTCTCTCTGCAGGCTAGTGATGTGTGTGGTCCTATTTGCAAGGCTGTGGCAGGCTATAAGAAAGGTCAGTGCAAATCAAGCAAAAAGGGGTTGCCTGTGTGAGGGGAAGGACCCAAAATGGCCCAAAAGTATTGGCATAGGAATGACCTGAGCAAAACTGCCCATGAGCAAAGGTTTTACCAGGTGTCTGTCTGTCTGTGTGACTGTCTGTGATTGTCTCTATTACATTGGTGTGGACAAGAAGGTTATACTCCTCCTGTGTTCAGCTGCCACTACAGTGTGTCGATGCTCGCTCACCACAGCCAGCTGGCTGCCGATCATGTGAAGGTCTGTTAGTATCGCGCCTGACAGAAAGCAGTCTCCAGGAGCACGATACCAGGGTGGGGTAATGGAGCGAGACTCACAGCTGTGTTCTGGGAACTCGCAAAGGGGTGTTCAGTTTGAAAAAGCACCTGCCTCTTGTGGAATCGCGCTTTTGTCACATGGTGTGAAAGAGCAATCATAGCTTGATGTAATAATGGCCCATCATGACCTTTTCTTTGATGTGAGTTTCAGAGGACGCGGCAGTGAGCGTGGGCAACTGCAGGGCTTTCGTTATGACTTCGATTTGTCGGGGAAGAGACTCCCCAGGTTTCTCGGTGCGCACATAATGGCAAACAGACCACGCATGGAAGGTGCACCAGCGGCACTTTGCCTCGTCTTCTAGTAGGTACAGGGCAACATTTTTAAAACGGTAGCTTATCATGATGTGTAGACCAGTCTGTATATCCTGCTGTGTCTACTGGAATGTGAGTAAGGGGAATTAAACTAAATCCAGCATATGGTTTTCCCAGACTGGAACTGAGCTTAGAACACGATTTGAAAACCTCCGAGTACCAACTGGTACAGAGCAACTTCTGGGGTGGTTCTGTGGGTACACCTGGTACATTTAGCAGAATGAGGGGGACGCTCACTACGGGGTGCCTTGCCCAGGGGCCTGCACGTTCCCTGTCTGAGGAAAGAGGCTCTTTCTCACCTCTTCATCTACTGCAAGCTTGCCCACTTGCAGGCCACAGACTGAAGATAAGCAGCGGATGAGGAAGGAGAACTAACCCAGCTTCCGTGTGCTGCAGGGTTGCACCGTGCTGCTTTCGTCCTTAGTCAGCCTCTAACTGCTAGAAGGTACCACTGAAACCTTTCCCTGCTAGGCCGTGCTTAAACTGTAGTTGCGGTTAAAGATTCCTGCGTGGCGCTGGTTATTAGAAAGTTAGTTCCTTCACAGGCTTTCTCTGTGGCAATAGGCCTGAAAGCCCCCAGACAGTTCAGAAGACGGTAATTTTCCCATGCCCAAGTGCTGAGGGATGATAATACGAAGAATAACATAGAGGTGTATGGTGTGCAAGAGACTGGATGCATTAAAAAAAAAACATTTGCTTTCCTATCATGTTATATTTCCTTCAGCCTCAAGTAAGAAAATGCAATATTGATGTATCACTTCCTCTGAGTTAATTTCATATTTCCTCTTTGTTACGTTTCAATTCCCTGTGGATTTTGTAGACTTTTCTAGATAGTATATATGTCTAACCATCTAGTATTCAGATTAGGGTACAATACTACATGGATATTAATCACTCCATTGCTTATGCAAATCATCATTTAAATGTGAATATTTAAATTTTCCTGTGGGAACCGGAGCAGAACTGGTTCAGATGTGCAAAACCATTTACCCTTTGGCCTCAGCCGGGATAATTTCAGCCACCGTTTAAGCTGAACTGGAGCTGAATCAGAAATGTTAAGCGTTAACTCCTGCCATTTAAATTATTTCATGCTGCCACCAAAGGTGGAATTGTTGACAGCAGCCAATTACTTCTTGCTGTAACCCTGCTATTGCACTCTGTAATTCTGTCTTTCTTTAAAGATAATAAGAGGGTAAACTCAGTTGGCCAAAGCTGAACGCAAAGTGCAGAATCAGAGATGATGTACAGCTTAAAGGACAAATACCTGTTTGTAGGAGACTCGTACTAGGAAAGTTGGCGTTAACTGAAGCACTCTTTCCATTTACATGGACACGCGCTATTGAATTGGCCATACAGGTTGAGGCATGTTATGGCTGAGTAGCCTGTGAACTGCACCAAAAATAAGGCTTTTCCTCCTATTAGACGGATCCAGATAGCATTAATTTGATCGGAATTGTACTTTCTCTTTAGCTTGGCCACCTGAATTGGAAGGAGGTAGTATCTTGTGGGGGGGTGGGTGGGGGGAATTCTGAATTTCTATCTGGATTAGATTAACCTCAAGCTTTCTCTCTTTTTAATTTGTTTATTGTTCAGGTTTTTTTATATCTTGTCTACTGTTCTACCCATATTCCTATTAATTCTTAATCTATTGTCCCTGTAGACTTGAATCTTTAAATTTATTGTATCCCAGTTTCTTATGATAGTCAATAAAGTTTGTTTAAAATGTATTTCTGGTGTCTGTCTCTGACCTGGGAACATCTGTCCAAACCTAAAAGGAAAGAAAACAGTATCAGGTATTCCTCTAGTTTATACCTGCATTCTTGAAGGGTGTGATCCTATGCAGGTTTAGGCAGAAAAAAAATGGCCTACAACTGGCTGGGGAATTCTGGGAGTTATACAATATTTTTTCTGTCTGGATATACTAAGGATTGAATCCTACTAATTTGATATCTTTGTTACACTGCTGTTTGTTTCTATGGTATGAGCTGGGAAGTTAGCTATATCCTGATTTTTTGGCCAAAATCTGCCAAGCAGTAACAGCATAAAATCCTCCTGAACCTGAAGCCCTCCGTGTGTTTTGGATTTCAAATCACATAAACCTCTGCCAGCATTGCCAATGGTCAAAAATGCTGTGAGTTATAGCTCAAAACATCTGTATGCTCCCAGTTTGGAGAGGAGAATTTATTACCTCGCCCTTCCCATGTTCAGTAGCTCAAATGAATAAACTATTGATCAAAACGGAATTTGGCACTGAAGTTTCTATTGTTTCTAAATCCCATGGTTTTTAAAAGGGGAGCCCTATGCATGTCTGCTCAGAAGTAAGTGCAGTTGAGTTCAATGGGACTTAACTCCTAGGTAAGTGGGTAGAGGTTTGCAGAGAGGTGGGGTGGCCCCTTTGCTTCAGCTGCTCATACTTCTTTTCTTAAAATGTCCAATAATTTCCCTAGCACAAGGCTGGAGACAATCTGAAGTCCTGAGGGCTGAATTCTATTCTGAAGATGCCCTTGGTGTGTGTGACTCGTGGAGGCTGGGCTGAAAGCCAGAGTGGGAGCCCAAATCCAAGCAGGACTAGCTTGGGTCAGCTTAAGCTTCTCCTGAAAGAAATGTAGGAGAGGCATCGTAATGACGTAGGAGAAACTGGACAAAACCCCGGAAACAACTGGCGCAGGGCAGAAGGGGCAGGATTTAGCCATACTCTTGCCCTACTGCAGCTACTTCACTGAAAACAGACACAATTCATTCAATTGGTCCACAGCCCCTGCCACAGCTATGCGCGTTTGTGAACTGATGTTTTTACCCAACTTTGGTTATGATGAGTTTGTAAAACTTATAAAAAGAGTCTGTATATACAAAAAATCTTAAGATCCGTGTACCAACATATCTTTATTAGGTGAGCTGAAAGATCAGAAGAAAAATAAAGCTTGGAAATTTGCACACATTTTGTAATCTTTGAGAGGGCCTAATGAAGGTGTGCAGCATGGAATATTATATTCTATACTTACTATAGTTCCCAAGTTGAATGTTAAGATAGTTGTCTGAGAGGTGGGGAAACCCGTTGTTTTAAACTTCATACTTTCCCTTACATACAGAATCTGCAGGAATATGCTTCCACTTGTTAAGTGAATAGTTGCTTCCCTATGTAACCATGTGCGTAAATAATACTTGACTAAATCGTTTCAAAGTCTATTTCAGTTTTCAACCCAGTGTGCAGAACGTTAAGTTGGGTGAATGCTGGAAAGCAGAGTCTTCGTGCCCAAGTGAGGACAGCAGCTTCAACATGATTCAGCTGAGAGCAGCTCTGCCAGTTTCTTGTTCTGCCAGGAAGCTGGGCTCTCTTGCTATTTCTAGCGACTCCGAGGTGGAAGGCCTGCCACTAAAGACTGGTCCCAGCAAGGGTCTTAGGTAGGGAAAGCTGAGAACCTATTGCTGTACCGTTCTTCTCCCTCCCCCAACTGGTGCACAGTGAGCAAATTCAACAGTGTAACTTCCTCCCCACATCTGTGCGAGGTTGCATTTCTAGGGAGATCTTCACAGGCTGAAAGTCTGCCTCTCTGCAAGAGATCCAGAACAGCCCTCCCAGGAAAAAGAAAGCAGACAGCCTTAGAAAGTTGAAGGAGGGTGTTTTTTACCCGTGCCCCTTCAGTGGGAGTGAAAGTGCAATCCAGGGCGAAATGGGCAAGGGACGAGTTTGGAAAATGCTGACGGGGAACCGATCACTACTTTTTTGGCACTGCTTCATCAGCTCTGGAGGGCACCAGGAAAACCACATAGGCTGAACATCTACCTGGAAACCTCTTTCAAACCAGGGTAGTGAGAGTTAGCTAATAAAGATGAAAATGCATTCTGCTCATGCTCAGATGCACCCTTTTACAGCTATACCATTACTCTGGGCAAAAATGAACTTGCTGCTGTGCAACTTGTTTTGTGACACCATCACTGTTTTCATAGTCAGGAACGTTGGCGAGCTTCTCTGTGTTGAAAAGGTGCCTCTGGGAGTGAGGCGCCCAGGAACGCATTGAGGCAGGCTGCAACTTCAGTGCTCTTACACTGAAGTAAGTTCTAGCATGCTCAGTGGGATTTCTTTAGTAGGTAGGATTGCAAGTTTAATGACTGTTAGCGGCATGCTCCTCTACTCAGAAGTAAACTCCCTTGAGTTCAGTGGGGCTTACTCCCGGGTAGATTGGTGTAGGGTTGCAGCTTGGTGTGCAGACAGCATGGGAAGGAGGCCCGTTTTATCCAGCATTTGCAGGAGCCAAGCTATGCAAGCAGTTAAAGGGAGGAGTCCCTTTATCTGCAGAGAGCACAGTGGGGCCTCTGCACAGAGGAAGGAAAAGACGGGGGCTGTGGGACAGGGCCCCCACTCCCTTGGCATCCTCCAGCCATCTGCCTTGCTCCAAAGAGGCAACGTAGCCCTGGCAAAGAGGTCGCCTGCTGCTCTTTTAATCCTTGAAAGCTTTTGCCATAATAAAGACATTACTAAAGTTTTGTAAGTGCTCAAGCCAGTTTTTCCTTTCTGTATTTTTCTACATTTACTAAGATGTTTTCCTTCCCCCAAACATTTCTGTTTTTACCTGTTTTGGGGAGGGTATATTATATTTGCTTTACCCAGAAAATGGGCTGCAGGGAGAAAACAGAGAAGAGAAAACGACACTACTTTGTGCACAGGACAAACTTCCGTTACAAATTGCAACTTGCTGCGCATCAGGGAAGCTGCAAAGCTCTTGGGCACCAGGAGCCCCAAACCCAAGTTCACCAGGCTCCTGAGGGGCAGCTGCACTGTCAGCAGCCCCAGGGCTAGAGGCCCCAGACGCAAGACTCTGAGAGCGAGAGAGCTCTGAGAGCTGGAGGCCTGAGAGCTTTCCTCCTGAGGAGGCAAATACTCAGAGCCTTGGGCCAGATTGGCTTTGCTGCTTGCCCAGTCTGACTAAGGGTGACCCTATTAATGAGTACCCTCCCAAGCGACCTGTCCTGGCAGCCCTTGGCAACTTGAGGCTGTCGCTTCCTTTATGGAGTCAACCCGTCTTATAGGTGGTCATCTGCTGCTGCTTTCAACCTTCCCCAGCATGGCTGCCTTCTCCTGTGGGCCTTGCCTTCTCATGATCTGCCTGAAGTATGACAGCTTCAGTTGTGTCATTTTTGCTCATAGGGAAAGCTCTGATGTGATTTGATCTAGGACCGACTTGTTTGTCATTCTGTTGGTCTAGGTATTTGCAAAGCTCCTCTCCAGCACCTTATTTATTTATTTTCCGATTTATATCCTGCCTTTTTCCTACAAAGGGCTCAAGGCAGCTTGCATCTCCTCCTCCATCTTATCCCCACAACAACAACCCTGTGAGGTAGGTTGGGCTGAGAGTCTGCCACTGGCCCAAAGTCACCCAGTTGGCTCCATGGCTGAGCGGAGACTGGAACCCAGATTGTCCGAGTCCCGGTCCCATGCCCTTAACCACTACACCACACTGGCTCTCTTTTTAACACATTTTCTTCCTGTTCACACTCAGCTTTCACACACATAGATTGTGACTGGGAATACAAAGGGTAGGGGAATCCTGAGCTTTAAATCTCCTTACACTTGGCGATCTTTTCTAGTTCCTTCCTTGCTGCCCTTCCTGAAGAAGCTTCAGACTTCTTCCAATTTCTAGGCCCAGCCTCCCTTTGATTGCTGAGTGAGCCAAGGGATGCAAAATCCTTCACAAGCTCGCGGCTTCATTGTTGACCTCAAAGTGGTGTGATTCTTTTGCAGTTGTGATTTTTGTTTTCTGAATGTTCAGTTGCAGTCCTGCTTTGCACTTTGAGGTATTAGTTCTTGGGAAGTTCTTGGATGGAGCATCTGCAGGTTTTTATTTGGAACCAGGTGTGGTCATGCACAGAAATAGGACATCTTTCAAGGCTAAGTGACTCCTCTTGCAGGCTGTCTGGCGCTCTGAACGGGGGCACCCCTTTGGGGGTGGAGATCCACTGCCCTTCTGGCTCCCTGGTTACCTGGTCGGATTTCACTCACCATCCAGCTCCACCTCTTGCTGCCCTCCATATTTAGTGCGTATTCCTGCCTTTTTGGTTGTATACTATTCCTGCTTTTTCTCACCTTTCATTCCTGTTACTGCCTTTTCCTTTCTTGATGCCTAAAGGACCATGTTAGATCTTTCAGGGGTTCCTAAGGAGCAAAAGTCAGCAGCATTAGGGCCCTCTGGAGAGGGTTATGCAAGAGATTCAGCAGGGGTGTTCCTGTGGACCCCCAGTCTTGTGATCCAGGGCTAAGGCCCAGATGTGCCTATGTGAGTATACCGAATTTAAGATTTCTCAGGAAGCGAAGCCAGACTATCTCTCATCCAAATAATTTCAATAAACTATTTTTTTCCAGTTATTGTGCACCCTCACACAGCTCATCCCAAAGCAGTGGAAAATGGCTTCCCCCAAAACAACAAAACCAAAACTCAAAAAACCACCCTTGGTTTCCATTCGGGAAGAGATGGTGTCCCGGTGGTTACGGCATGCAGGGAGAGGAAAGGCAACCCTTTCTTCCGCCATGGTAGCCCTGGCACAAGTGTCCACAGACACAGCCCTGGCAGCTCTCCTGGGACTCACACTGACTTGTGCAGGGTCTGTCTGAACAGGGCTGCATCTCTCCCTGTTTCCCTCTGTGTGGGGGACTGGACCAAGTGATGCCCCAAGCCAGTGCCCCCAGGCTCTGCGGTCCTAGATAGCAGCCTGCTTCTTCCTGGAGCAAAATGAATAGAGGAGTTCAGTCAAACCAACCTGTCATGTTACGAGGTAGAGCTCTCACAGAGACGCACTGTCAATGCGGGTCTTTGCATTTTAGCTCCTCTCTGGGATCCAGTTTATACACTCAGTGCGTCCCCCATGAGCCATTTCCTTATGCTGCCGTGGGTAAAGCTCTCTGAAAAAAGGAACTGGGTATTTCTCGCTGACTAATTCCACCATTTGCCTGGCTAAAGTCGTCCTTGTGGCACTCCCAGTGCTGTGTGGGAACTGGCTGCCCACATTATCATTATAATACTTTTTTTTCCTTTTGTGAGGGACCCAAGGCAGGTTACATAGCTCCATTTTATCAAAACAACAACCCTGTGAGATAGGTTGGGCTGAGGTCAATAACTGATCCAGAGTCACCCAGATCTCCTGGGCCTCCAGACCAACTCTAACCACTGCACCACACTGGCTCTCACATTAAGGACAGTGTCATGCCTAACACCTCTGTTTCAGCTGTTCCCCCATCTAGCACCCTCCATCTGTGCTGGACTGCAACTCCCATCACCCCCAGCTACCCACCCCATTCTTTCCTTGAGCACAACTGAGATTGGTTCCAGATTGTGTTTAGTGCAACTGGGCTGATGGATCCGGACCCTCCGCAAAGCCGTCCTCCCTTGGCAGGCCCTTCAAAATGGTACCCAGGACGGTGAGCTCTGGTGTGGGGAGAGGCGGGATCCCTGAAGGCTATGCAGTCTCACCTTCCATGCCAGAGCTTGTCTGCTCACAGAAGGCAGCTCTTGGATCTAGCTTCATCGGTCAGATCCAGCTCCAACCCTCAACAATCACTGGAAGGTCATTTCTCATCGGGGCCCATTCCGATTCTTTTCCAGGAAGGCATCGTGCAGCAGAATTGCAAAGTCCCTGGGCCACTTGGGGTCTCAGTCTAGCCCTCCTCCCCTAATATTTCCAAGAGGACCAGATGCTTACCCTCCCAACCAGTGATCAAAAAAGTTTCCCAGCTTTTGTGCAGGCTTTTATCTGTCCTAAAATCCGAAATGCCTCTCCTAAGAGCTTCAAGCCAGAGTAGGCTGGCTGTTTGGCTCTCCTCGCCACCGGGATGCAGCTGCTGGAGAGTCTTCAAGGGGAATTCCGCCCTTGGATTGAAAGAGGGGCAGCACCCCTTTCCGGACGCAAGCTGTTTGGACTGAAATAGCACGATTTCCACCTGCCTTTCTCCCCACCCCTGGCAATGCCCCTGTGGCAAACTATGCCTCTTGTCTCTCTGATTTGGACAGAGCCCATAACTTTAATAAGACAACTGTGGTCGAATGACTTGACATTTATTGCAATGGGAAAAGAAACAGAAAATAACCGGCAGCCGGCCAGCTTTTAAATAAAGCAGAGACACTGTTGAGGGCCAAACTAGGCACTATGTGAAATAAATTTATAGCCATCGAGGCAGGGATGATTTACCCCCCCCCCCCGGTCATAGTCCCAATGAAGAATAGCTCTCTCTTGTGCACACGTTCTCTCTTTTCCACATGCACATGGAGTGTGCACGTCGTTAGCTCCAGAAAGGAAGGTTCTACTGGGAGCTTTGCTTCTGGGACTGGTTTTCATCAGCACCTGCAGCGGAGAAGGAAAACCATCCCATTCCTGCCTTCTGCAACCCCAGAGATAACTGGGCTCAACTTCCCCTGTTGCTAAAGACATTTTTAACTTCTTGGTTGGCCCAAAGACCACGAAAAAGTTAACCTGCACGGGAGTGCATGGAGGCAGGTATGGACTGATAGCTGTTAATTTTATCAAGTGTAAAAAAAATTGCATACTCTGTACTGCACAGAGAAACTTGAACCTTCCTCCTACATTTTCCCATCTTGATAGGTGCTCTTATGAAATGCAGAACTCCTTCTGGTCACTTTTCATTAAAAAAAAAAAAAGTAGTTTTCGTCCTCTTTTGCATGCAGCTTCACATATTGCATAGCAAGGAAATAACATTTCTGTTCTTCCATATACAGGTTACTCAAAACGTGTTTCACACATTTTGAACACTTTGCCTGGAAGTAGTTTAAGTGGAAATGAATTCAGCCTCTCAGTTCTCTTCATCTAAGCACAGCTTCCACATCATTTCAAGCCACGGTAGGGTGGCCAGAATCAGAGGATGAGTTGAGTAGATTCAGTTTCAAACAGTAGTTTGAAATAATTTTTCACAACTATTTGAAGTGTCTTGGGATTCAAATCCCAGGCAGAAATAGGATGAAAAGTTGATTCTAGAGAAAAATAAGTTCCAGTTCATATTTAATTCTCAGTAGCTTCAGAAATATTCTCTTTACTAATTTCCTGCCTGGAAGTAGGTGTCCATTTCTCAAAAGAGTTCATCTGAAATACTGGGAGGACCTTTGGTGAGACGATCTCTTCAGACCTGCAAAATCCAGAATGTCCAAGGGATATGCAGACCTTCCAAGGATCCATCTTCAGACCATCTGCTGAGAGAGCATAAGAACTGCCATCTCGGATCTCTCTATAGCCAGCATGCTGAGCCTCTTTCAGCCTCAGATTTCAATTTCAGAGAAGCTCTCAGGGGCCAGATTCCAGTGGTACACAGGGCCAAAGAACAAAAAAACAAGTGCATTTTACCCTGGAGCCCTTTTGGTCTTGCAGAATAGTATGGGATTAGAGAAGCGACCGTGAAAAAGATGGAAAACCATCGAATATTGTCTGCTTGGGAGCAGGGGAGGGATGTGGCCATCTGCAACTCCAATGGCAGCAGGAGCTGGTCTCACCAATATTTGCATGGTGGCCTCCACACACGGGGCTCAACCTAAACTTTAGTGGGTCTGTCCATGGTGCTGAATAAAGCTCGGTGGTTTATTCAGCACCATGGACAGCTCCTTAAAGTTCTGCGGAAAGTCTAGCATGGATACACCGTCCCAGTGACATTGGAGCCATCAGCCTCTACTGGCAGAAGTCTAGACTGGGGCCCCAGGCAGGCCAAAACTAGCCCATGGGTCATGCATTTAACGCCCCTGATCAAGCGCAGACATTGAGCTGGGTCTAGCCCAACCCTGCCCGTGCTGGTTGTCCACTACCGTAGCATCCCAGAAAGCAGCCCACAGATGCCTCTGGAAGCGACAGAGCAAGACATGAAGGTGAGGGAACTTCATGTCCAAACTCTGCTGTTGAAAGCAAGCATTACAGGTTTGTAGCCTTTCATACCCATCTTCCAGGGTTCTATGATAAGTCTCAAGAATTTATACTCTGACTAATTGAGAGCTGGCATGCTGGTCAGAGTGCTGGACTGGGGAGCTGGGAGATCCCGGTGCTAGTCCTTGCTCAGCTATGAAGCTCACCGGGTGACTTTGGGCCAGTCACAGACTCTCTGTCCAACCTACCTCACGGTGGCGTCATTGTGAAGATAAAATGGAGTTATTTAAGCTGCCATGGGTTCTTCACAAGAAAAAGGGTTGGGCTATAAATGCAACATAGTTCAAACAAGCCATGTCAGTGAGTGGGCCAAGAAAAAAAGAAACTGGACAGAACAAACCATGCTTCTGGCGCTCCTTTTAGGCTTAACAGTTTGCATCGGTAGCATATTTCATTATGGCTTTGACTATCCATAGGCTGATTCATAATCAATGAAATGTCTCAGAATGTGCCTCTTATGCCTGCATGTATTACAGAAAAAGGAGGTTGGCATGACCATTAAACAGCTATCAAAAAGAGGGCAAGGCTCTTGTATCTTTGACCTCTGCTCACCCAGTGTGGGATTAGAGCTTAGAGGAACACCACACAAATGATCAACACAGTTGGGGCCAATTTCATCCAACCCTGAATCCCCAAGAACTTCACACACACTCCCGGGGAGAGAGCTTTGGCTGTGGGGTGGTATAAAAGTGGAAATAATGATGCCACCTAGCGATGGCTACCAACCAGACGGCTTTATGGAGGATAAGACCAGCCCCAGCTGCAAGGCATGGGAGTGATCTAGTATCTACAATACCAGAGCAGCCTGCCCCAAACACAACTTGCTTGGGAACACAAGGGTGGGCATGAGCGCCTGGCTGGCCACTGTAGGAAAGGAAGTCTGGCTCAGTCCGGCCTTGGGTGTGATCTGGTCAGCCTCGGGACTCTAGTGACATTTGGGGAGCGATTTGTTCTGCCACTGCAGTGGCCCACAGGTGTGCCCACGGGCAGAGCTGCAGGAAAGGCAGACTGCAGACGGAGTGTCTTGCACAGCCACCAACACACTCGATATGCAACATGCCTGTACTGGTTTTACACCAGTTGTAACAGGCACGGCTCCCTCTGAAGGCCGGCCTTCCCTCACAGGGTGCCCTCCAGATGGCTGTGAGGGCACCTCCCAGCATCCTCCAGCCAGTATTGCCGCTGACCTGCAGCACCTCTTGCTGTGACCCACGCAGGGCGTGCCAGGAATCCTAATCCAACAAATGTGGAGGGCAGCTGGTCAGGATGGCTGCTCTTGGGGACTGCAGAGGGGACCGGTGTTGAAAACTCTCTCTGGGGGTTCCCTGCTCCCACTCTCCAAGCTGGGGCTCCCAGGCTGCTCCCTTCTGCAGTACACCCACACACGGAGTTACCTGATGGAGAGGGCAGGCCACAGAGCTCAGCCAGGCAAAGCTGGCTCGTTCTTTCACTTCCCTTTCCGTCTTGAGCGGGAGCTCCGAGCCTTGTGGAGTTGCTGGTGTTTAACCAGGTTTGGATGGTGGTGGAAGCTTTGCCCACACTTGCTGCAGATATAGGAGGTCTGCTTTGTGTGGGTTCTCAGGTGTCTAGAGAGCTTTGAGCTGGACACAAACATCTTCCCACATTCAGCACACTCAAAAGGCCTCTTGCCTGTGTGAATCATCTCGTGTGTATTGCGGCTGGACAAGTGGCTGAAGCATTCGCCACACTCTCGGCAAGCGTGGGGCTTCTCCCCCGTGTGAGTCCGCTTGTGCCGATTGAGGTTCGAGACATACCGGAAGTTTCTCCCACAGTGCCGGCAGCTGTAGGGCATCTCCCCGGTGTGGATTCGCAGGTGCTTCACTAGGTCCGAGCTCTGTGTGAAGCTTTTCTCACACTCGGGGCAAACGTAGCCAGCAGAGCCATATCCTTTGTGGAATCTCTGGTGGATGAGCAGGCTACGATGCTGCCTGAACATTTGCCCGCATTCAGAGCAGAGGTAGGGCATCTCTCCTGTATGGATCCGCTGGTGGATGAGGAGGTTTGAGCGCTGAGCAAAGCTCTTCCCACATTCAGCACACAGGTGGGGCCTCACCCCCGCATGGAGCTGCTTATGCTTGAGGAGATTCGAGCTCTGCCGGAAGCGCCTCCCACACTCCGGGCAGGGATAGGGGCTCTCCCCTGTGTGGATTCTCAGGTGAATAGTGAGACTTGACTGCTGGGTAAAACCCTTCCCACACTTTGGGCACTGGTAAGGCCTCTCACCCGTGTGGATTCTCAGGTGAATAGTGAGACTTGACTGCTGGGTAAAACCCTTTCCACACTTTGGGCACTGGTAAGGCCTCTCACCCGTGTGGATTCTCTGATGAGTTAATAGGCTTGGGCCTCGGCTGAAAGTCTTCCCACACTCCAGACATTGGTAGCTCTTCTGAACTGGCTGGACAAAGGCAAGAACAGATGCAGTCTTGGCACGGCAAGTTCCCTGGGGTCGTGCTTCATTTCTAGGTGGTGCCATTGCCGGCTGAAAGACAAGAAGAGAGAATCTGTATTTCAAGCCAAGACATGAGCCAAGTTATGGAGGGGAGAGCAACAGACCTGCCTTCATTTTCTCCCCTGGTGGGGCTTCTATGACTTTTAGCACTGCCTGGGAGTTAGAAATCCAGCAGGTGAAGCTTTTCCCAACACTGATCAAGTAATGGATAAACTTCACATGCCAGGCTGCTATCCATCTAGGCCTTGAAAGGCAGGGCTGTCAAGGTTTCCTTTCCTGTGTTGCGGTACATGAGTGCCTCCAAGCATGTACACAATGCCTGCTCTTCTGCAAATAAACTTTTTGAGGAAGAATCCTTCCAATCAACTCTAAGCTAAGTCGATGCAGCAACAAACCAGCCCTTACAGGAAACAGGGACTCTGCATATTTGTAAGAACACAGAGACCATGAGAGAGCAAGTCAGTTATCTGTGTGCCTTCCACTCAGGAGGGAGATATTCCCCCAGAACAGCTTTGGAGTACTTGCATCAAGGGTCACCAATCCCTTTCAGGGCCCCATGACTTTAGCACACAGGTGTAGGCAACTTGTGGTCCTCCAGATACCTTGTATTCAGTGGTGTGGCTGTGCAATTTTAAGCACCAGATGTACAGGGCAGGGGCTTTAGATGACCATATATATTCACACAACTAGTTTTTTCTTCTTCCACTCCCTGCACCTCCACTCCAGTTTTCACCTGTTTTTACATTCCTGATTTCTTAAAACAAAACAGAAGTTTGCCAGCCCTGATAACAATTCAAAGGAAATATTCTGAATATGTATGGTTTTGCATTTACACTAACTTAAATCATAGCCTCATCATGTCCACAGAGCTTCCTTCTGCTATGTTGATGCCCTCAGCATGTGCTGCCCTCTGGTGGTGTTTTGGGGGCAGGAGAGGCTGGGCTGCAGGGCCCTGGACTTGGGCTCCAAGGTCCAGCTCTTCCTATGCCACAGGTAGGTCTACAACTTGCAGCAGCCCTTCCATAGCGTTGTAAGTCAAAACATGTCTGGGGTCACAATTTAGCCACCCTTCTCTAGTAACTGCATGGTAGGTACAGCCTCTACAGTGGAGGCTGGTCCTGCACAGAATATTGCAGTAAAAGACACACCTGTGCACTTTTAACAGCTGCTGACAACACACCTGAGGGGAGGGAGGGGGAGACAGGGAACTTTTAGAGTGAAGAGAATAACTGGGCAAAGAAGAAATCCCAAGCCACAGTGCCTTAGCAGGGAACAAACCAGGAGAGAGAGCAAAAGCAAGAACATTTGGTAAAAGCATTTGTTAGCATATAGTTTGCTATGATTATATGCAGAAACAGTAATTAATTAATAATATAACATCCTTGACCAAAAAAGCGAGAAGTGTTTATTTTCTGAAGATCCTCATCCCCAAAAAATCTCATGCAGACAATATTCATACTAAACTCACCACTTCTGCTATGGCCACTGCTTCCCCTCTGCCAGCCAGCTTCTACTGGGGCTCTTCGAAGGAGAGCCTCCACTCAGGTGGGGTCAGCTATATAAGCCTCTTCCCCTGGGCGGGGTTGTGATGTTGGTGAACTGGTGTCTAAATTAATTAAGTGGGCATCTCTTAAAGTGGCAGACATAAAAGGAAGAAACAGTGTTGCATTACAGGTAGTTTCTTAAGTCCAGGAAGGTGTTAAATCTAAAAGTTCTGACTTGGTTGGGGGCAAAATCTCTAAAGAGGACACCCCTGCACAAAACCTGCAGGCAGCAGAATGCAAGAGAATGCCAATATCTTTGAGAATTGTGCTTCTGAAGTGGTTTTTGCAGGCCAAATTGATCTCCCCCCCTTATGAGGAAAACAAAAACAAAGGGAAGATAAAATATGGGATGATGAGTAAAGGATGGCGATGATGCCCAGACATCCTAAGAAATCACATAAATGAACTGGTACCAACATGCATTCAGCAACCTCCATTTCATGTATATCATAGGGGTTCATTGGAGAATGACATTGCTTCTGTGTCTATGAAAGAGAAAGGTGATACACAGTATTGCAAGTAAAAATGCAAGGTTCAAATCAGTTTTAAGACTTGCTTTTGCAAATAAGCATAACTTATATATATTTAATGGTGGAATGAGAGTATGAAGAAAGCAACGTGGAAAAGTTTAACAGAAGTAAAGTTGTGGTGTGAATTAACAGCTATATATTCATGAATCATTAAGGAGCTAAAGATGCTGGTATGAATATTTGTATTTAAGGGTCTCTAGCTCTGTTAATGCACACCTAGAATTATCTGCTAGGTTTAAAAATGTCCTGAACTATGTATAATATACAGAATTGAGGAAAGTATAGCTTTTCCCCATCACTTTATTTTCCTACCAAGAAAAACTTGGTAGGACTTACTACTTGTATGTATGTAAGTGCGATGGCTGTTAAAGGTACAGGAGAAGAGTTTTTAAAACTTCACTAAAACAAATAAAACCCTAAATCAAACAAAGAGCAGTTATCTGATCATATAGGAAAAAATAGTTGGAGAAGAAGCTCCCTTTTAAAATTTCCAGTGGCGAAGTCATGTTAGCCTGCCACAGCAAAATCCTAAAGTATGTCCTTAAAACATAAGCCAGCCCTGGGATATTCCTTGCAGAACAAACAGGCCAATTACTAAGAATAAATCGACACAAATGTGATAAGGGAAATTGCAATATTCAAAAACCCATGAGAAAATACTGCAGCCTCAGTCTGCCCCTGACCTTACAGCAGGGCCATCTTAACAGCATTATGGGCCCCGGGCAAAGCAGTGTCCTGGGGCCCCTACAACAACTACGACGACTGTTAATTTTGGAAGTTTTCCAATTTTCCAAGGGTTAACATACACAGATTAGTATGGGGCCCACCGGCTAGCGCCCATCAGGCCCACGCGTTAAGGCCCTGTCTTACAGGAGCCAAGGGAATACGTATTTCAACTCTAAATGGTTAAGCTACAATCCATCATCAGTTTAAATCTGTTTCCTGTGGGTTGCATAGGAAGGGGTTTTGTGTGTTTTAAATAAGGCTGTGTGTCAATTAATTAACCCACCAATGCAAGGATGTTTGCAGCTCTTTTGGGAATGAACCAAAATAAACATGCACATTTCCACAGCCCCTGCTTTCAGCATGTCAATGCTCATTTCAAGCTACTGCAAGAACAATTGCCTGTTTAAAAGAGACACTGGAGTGAAGATGGGCCAGGATTGCCTTCGGCATCATGAGACTGTGCGCACATGAAGAGAGAAGGGTGCGCACATGTGAGCCTACCACGGATGCGGGACTGCCCCCAGATATTGTGTGAACTGGCTTTCACGTGGATTCGAAACCCTGCAGACTCGCACTGTGGAAATCGCCCAGTTGGACGGCTCTCCCTCCTATCGTGAGCGCGACCTGAGGCGTGTTCGTGATCCCCCTCGGACTGCTCACTGCTCCGATCGCCGGGCAGAGGCGAGGGGCGCGCTCCGCGCCTCTTGCGTTGGTGCTGGTGGAAAGCCGGCGGCCGCGACCTCGCCGACACGGGGGGAGGCCCCGGAGAGAGGCTTTGGCTTCCATCGGGGCGCCCCGACCTCCTCTCCTGGCCGCCGCCGCCGCGTACTTTGGGTATTGGCTGCTTGCACGAATAGCAGGCTGCCTCTCCAACCCAGCCAGCACGGCGGGGGGGGGGGGGGGCCCCCCCCGCCGGCCCCCGGGGGGGGGGGGGGCGGGGCCCCCCGGGTGCTCGGAGCGAGCCCGCCGCTGCCCGCCTGGGAGAGCCGGGGGGCGGGGCCAGCCGGGGGGCGGGGCCGGCCGAGGCTGCTCGGCTGCGGGCTCGGCGCTGCGGGCTCGGGGCGGCGGCGAGGAGGGGGCGGCGGCTGATCCAGCGCCGGGACCCTCCTCCCCAGAAGGCGCCCGCAACCCGCCAGCCTCGATTCCTCCCACCCCAGTCCGGCCTTCCCGGAGCTCTGCCGAGGTCCCGGGAGCCAACAGCGCTCTAGTCGCCGCCACCCCCCCGCCGCCCGCCGCGGGAAGGCTGCAGCTCTGAACCCCTGAGCAGCTGGAGCGTCGAGATCGCAGGTAAATGAGGCTGCAGGAAAGAGAGACTGCAGGGCTACGAACTACCACGAGCGTTTGTGTCCTCGGAAGAGGCGGGAAAGGGCAGCGGGTGGGCTGGATGTCCCTGGGCAAGGCGGCAGCAACAGGAGGGGAAAGAGCTCGGGGTTCGGAGGGGGAGAAATCCGGGACAGGTTCTATTCGTGCCTGGGCGGAGGGGCGTGAAGTTGCAGTGAATACATTTGTATTTAAAAAGAGACCATCTGCCTGCTCACTGGGGTCATCAGAAGGCGCCCCCTGTGGCCTGCTTGGAGCGCCCCCGACCCCTCCCCCCGCCCGCAGAGCCGTCAGTGTGGTGGCCCCCTCTCTGTGGAAGTCCGGGTGCCGGGCAGGTTCCACCACGGTGTTCTTTCCCACACCTCCTGAAGCGTCTTGAGATCAGGAAGCCTTCCTTAGTTGACGAACAACCCTTGTTATGGATACTCTCTTTAATGATGCTCTGTTTTTAATATGTGTTCTAATCTTTTTGGAAGCCACAGCCTTGAACGTAGAAGAGTTGAGCAGGGCTTTCATGCCTAGGACATTTTGAAGGGTCTTTTATGCATAGGGTGCCCATAATTTGGAGATGACTTGATGGCACATCACAACAACCGATCCTTTTTTCCCCTTTATTGTTCACCCCTCCAGAATCTGTGCATGCTTGGAGCAGTCCGTAACTGTCCTACATGATCAAGCATAAAAAAGAAAAACCAACCCATCCAGTCATGGTTTGTATATGAGGCTTGCAATGGCTGACAAGATTCACCCCCACTTAGCTTCAGAAAAGCCACAGCACCAGGCATTTTTAAAGCACTTAGTGCAGGACTTCAGGAAGTTTGAGTAGGAGCCCCAGTGTTTGTGTTTGGTTTTGCCTTTTTTAAAAAACTAGAAGTGCAAGCTGCAAAATACTACCTCAAGCCAGTGGCCCATGTAGCAGTTTCAAAAGCCCTTCTCAGAGAAACACCCAGCATACTTCTTTCCAGCTTCATAGCTGGGAAGTTAACAACTCTTACGGTTGTCTAGTTGCAGCCACAGGATTGCTATGCAAGTAACGGCAGTGCAGAACATGGCTCCCAGAACGGGGAAAACTACAAATTCCATGGTTGTGGGAAATGTTTCAAGCACTGTTCATCCCTTGCACAACACTGATGACCCCATGGGGAAAGCCCTGTCTGCTGTGTGTACTTGAAATGCTTCAGTGACGGCTCTGCCCTTGTGAAGCACTGGAGGATCCGCATGGGATCTTAGACTTTATTCTGTCTTACCAAACATCAGAGAATCCACACAGGACAGAAGCCTCATGAGCCCCTTGAATGGGGGGAAAGCTTCAATCAGAATTCACATCTCGCTAGGCCACCAAAAAAGTTCACATGAGGGAAACCAATGCTAGGCAGATGCCACCAGTACACAGCTCCCTGTCTGAGACCGACTGATTGATCGTCATACAGTGAGAAGGTCAAGTTGTTCCTGGCTGTACCAGTCCCGGTCTCACCATCTTGAACAACGGACAGTCTTCAAAGGAAGCAAAGGTTCATCTGGGACTGGATGAGTTGCAATATTGTTACCTTGCTGCATGAATGTGGTTGATCTTTCTAGAGTTTTGGTTATTTCAGCAATGACTTTTGTAACAGCACCCAATGTGTCCATTCTAGATTCTCCAACACAGGTTTTCTTTTGGTTTTAAAATGCCCATTGTGCAATGTGCTTCATGGCTCAGTGGAAACCAGAATCCAGATCTCCTGTCTCCCATGGCTTTCTGGATGCTGTGCATTTCAGTAAGGGTGCAATCCTATGCATATTTGTAAAGAAAAATGTCCTACAATTCCTAGCATTGCTGGGAGTTGTAGGGCTTTTTTCTGTCTAAACAAACATAGGGTCACAGCCCCTAAACCGTTAAGGCTAAAAATCAGTAGAAAGGACTTGTTAAGTAGCAAGAGTCTTCATAACTTTTTGCTGTGCCTCTTGCAAATGCCACAGACAGACAGACAGACAGACAGACAGGAGAGCTAGGCTTCTGCCTGCCATTTTGATGCCAAGGGAAATAGACCAAGCCACCAACCAGCAATCCTAGCTAGTAATTGCATGGAAATATTGAATGCTTCTGTTCCTGTGGGACCCTGATTAAAGCGGTGGCAGCACATATTTTGTACACATGATGTGAAAAAAATCTGTGATCAAACAACAAAGCTCCATTTTTAGGTTAATCAAGATATAAACAACCATCTATTTTATGCTTTATGCACATCTGATCGTGGGACAGTTCTTGGCCACTTTTTTTGGCAATTTCCCCCACCGCATTTGGGGTTTTGTTTCCGTTTTTATGCCTTCCTTCATTTGGAGGGAGGAATTCAGTGGGGACTTCCTGTTCTGCTGACAGGAGCAATTAAACTGAAAGAGGCATTTCTCCCTCTCTCTACCAGGTCCCGCACACTTCCAGCATCATCTCCCATGACTCAGTAATCCATTCAGAGTGAATGTTCAGGGGAGGAGAGTTGTTGTTGTTATTTATTAGATTTATAGCCCACCTTTTTTCTTACATTGAACTCAAAGCAGCTTGCATTCTTCTTCTCCTCCTGCTCTCAATCTTATCCCCACAACAACCCTATGAGGTAGGCTGGACTGAGAGTCAGTGACTGGCCTGAAGTCACCTAGCTGGCTCCAAGGCTGAGTGGAGACTAGAGTCCCGATTGCCTGAGTCCCAGTCCTGTGCTCTTAGCCACTACACCACACAATAGGTGGGGAGGAGGAGAGCAGAAGGTCCTTTTATGAGAGTGGGCATCTGCTTGTATGATGTTGGATTTCACTAGAAGGAAGCTGTAGGTCTTTGCAAAAATTGCAAGGAAAGTGGCAAGACTTTTGATGCGAGCTGCTGAAAGAATGAGCCTAGCAGCACATGCAGTGCGAACAATCATAACCCGCAAGGCCTGCCTCTCCTAGTCCCACCTCAATTCAAGGTTTTGACTATGACAGATAAAACTCTAGTCGGCTTGGGAGCGCCTTACTCCATATATTCCTGCCCATTGCCTAAGATCACCAGCTGAGATCCTTCTACAGGCCCCTCTCCCTAAGGAGGTTAAGGGGGAGGGTGCAAGGAGGAGGGCCTTTTCTGTGGTGGCTCCTCTATTGAGGACCACTCGACTGCCAGAGAATCGCCAGGCACCTGTCTTGTGGAGTTTTAGGTGCCTTACAAAACCCTTACCTTTTCAGTGCACCTAGGGCACTACTTGGACCATCTATATTAATTGTACCGATTTGAATTTATGTTTTGTTTTCAGTTATGTATATTGCGATTTATCCTACTTATTTAACAAGATATTTTAATTGTGTCATTTTACATAGAGTTATTGGTATTTTTATTGTAATGGCCACCCAGAAAGTGTGATGCTAATGGGTGGCTTTCAAACAAATCCAATAAATAATAATAATAATAAATGAAACAAACACAACATGTTACAGCATGACTTGATTTTCATGTTCAGCAGCTTTAACAGAAACACCCCCTGCCCTCAGTTTCTCAGCTGTTGGCGAAATTTGCAAAGGGATTATCAACTGTGAGCAGGAGCTCTGTTGCTGTGCCATCCAATTCATGATAAAGCAGGAGAAGAAGGTGCCTTGGGTGAAGCCCTACATTTTGCTGGGTCTCCTCTGGAAGAGGCCAAGAGTACCTGGCGTGTGCTCCAGTGGCCACGGGGCAATCACCTTCATGGGGAGTGGGGACTGTGCTCTGCTCAGTCTCTTGAGGAGGCCAAGCAGAGCACGGCTCGTGGCTGCCCCACCACAGCTGGGTTCTGACAGGGAGGGGTTTCCTGGCAGCCCCTCTCTGGTGGGATTGGCGTGCTGGGATTGGTTGTGTCCTGCTGCATCCTTGTCTACTGTCCCAGGCCAGCAACTCCAGTAAGGAAGAGGGGGCCCATTTTCCTCCCTGGCTGATGTTGCTGCCATCTGACTATGGGGAGGGAAGGAACCTCAGCGCTCCTGGGGTGGCTGCAGGAGGACCGATGGGGCAGCAGGTCTGGAGCCATGATGTGCCTGATTGACCATGCAGAGTGCCGTGGCCCTCGGGCAGAGGAGCCTCACCCCGTGTCTCGCTCCACAGCGTGGCTTGTTGTGCCATGCAAGCCCGCCCAGACCGGCCAATCGTGGCCAGTGACCTGTCCAGGGTGCTGAAATGGCCGCCTCGGTTTGCCCTTGTTCTCCAAGATTCTTCATCTTGAAGTGCATTCTGCCTGCACCCGCTCTCAGCTTCTAGGATCCCGATCACAGGTGAGACATAACGTTGATGTTTCCTGCTCCCTCCGTCAGCCCCATTGCAGGTCCCCCCCTTCCTTCTCCAGGGCCCCAAATGAGACATGGCCCAGCAGTGCAGCAGAAACGACGACAGACAAGTGCGCCAATGGTTCAGGAACACACGCCTCAAGATTTGCCTTCATTGTCACTGGACTCCAGGGAGCATATGGGCACACATTTATGATTTGATTTCTATCCCCCCGCCCTTCTCATTAGCCACATGGCTCTCTGGGAGGGTTACATACTGTATTTTCATCCCAGACTTTCTTCAAAGGTGACCTTTATCCACAAAAGTAGCTGACACAACTTAGCAGGAACGCGTTCTCTGGTTGCGACCACTCTGCCTACTGCCACACCCTGGCTTTCTGCTCCTCATCGTTACAGGCAACACAAATTGCGCCCCTTAAGCCAATTACAGGAGCTGCGGACCCTTAAAATTGTAGTGGGAGAAAATAGGACACAATAGCTCGAGATTGGGGGGCATCATTACAGCTGCAGGATTTTGAGGTCCCTCCATTGTTACAGTAGGGAGGCAACCTAGTCTACCCAAAAACTGTGTATCTGTGAGTGCACTTTCAGTGCCAGGGAATGTACAATACTTTGGATATATTAGCAAGAAAGCAGTGTCTATTTTTATGCTTCCTTGTAATCCAAAACTTGTATATTTATTTGGAAGCAAGTCCTACTGACCCCTGTAGACTCTCTGATGATAATGAGAGTCCAGCAGTGGCTGAAGGACTTGCATAAACCCTCTCCCCCAGATGGGAACCGTAGTCCAGCAGCATCTGGAGGGCCACCATTCCCTGTCACTGAACCTGAAGAGGATTCCCACTCTTTACTGCACTAAGACATCTAATATTTTCCAAGGAAGGAATTCATGAGTGGCATGGATCCAGGGGACACGAAGGCCCTGCATGCAGCTAACTCACCTCCTAGTCCCCCACGGTTACATGAGGGAAAGGCTCTTTTCCCTTATGAATTGTAACTGAATCACAAGGTTGCATCCCTAACCATGAACGCTGCATTGACAAAGAGGTCCATCAAAATCAACAGGACATATTTCAGAGAAAATATGTCGAGAATGGAAATGCTAATGTGAAATATGCTGTAATTTCTCTTTCAGAGATCTGGTAAGTGGAATAGGAAGCCCGGTTTGAGAGCCATTGTGGTGTGGTGGTCAGTGCTGGACTGGAGACATGGGAGTTCCAGTTCTGATTCCCACTTGGCCACGAGGCTCACTGGGCGACTTGGGCCAGTCACTGACGCTCGGCCCAGCCTCCCTCGCAGGGCTGTTGCTGCAAGGATGGCATGGGACTATGTGAGTTGCCCCGGGTTCCTCAGAAGAGGAAAAAATCAGGATAAAAATGCAGTGTAATAATAACAACAGCAGGTTTGCTCCCCGCCATCTTTTTCTGTGCTTTGCTTCTGGTGCTGCCAGTGAAGAAACTGCCTAGAAGTTAGGGGAGGTTGTTATTTATGACATTTATATACCACTTTTTAGGTGAACCTCACAAAGTGGCTTACTTAGTAAGATGCCCCACTCAAACCTAGCAATGCCAGTGTTTGGTGGATCTTAGACTGATCCAGGAAAGTCATTCACCATATTCTGGAAGTTGGTCTGCCTACAGGTCATGTTAAGTGTAAAACTGACCAAGCAAAAAGTCCAGAGGTTTTTGTATGCATTTGCAATTACTCCCCCTTCCCTGCATAGACACCTGCCCAATCAATCCTACCAGGTTTTTAGCCACGGGTGGGGAGTTACTATAGGTCTTGACTCATTTTGAGAATATGCCAACCCTTCCTCTGAACTGTCAGCTTTGTTGCTTTCTACTCTCTAAGTGCACAGACAATATTATCAGTTAGGAGAAAGGCAATGTTTCAGCCGGGCACCTGCAGCCTTGATGCCTGGCAAACAGTTTGGTGGTGGTGGGTCACTGCTATAACAAACCATCTTAGAGTAACTCATGCAGGTGGAACCTTGGAATAACTCGACAAAATGCACAGTTGCACACCAACAGAAATTGCTCCCATATGGTACCTTACCTACCCTGCACCTTAAAAACCACTTTGAATGAGCAATATGCATTTTCTGTTACTTTTATATGGAAGTGCTGGCTCCTGTATTATTCATTTTTAGATTTATAGTCTGCCTTTTTTTCTTACATTGAACTCAGAGTAGCTTACATAATTCTCCTCCTCTTCCTCTCACTCTGTCCCCACAACAACCACCCTGTGAGGTAGGCTGGGCTGGCAGTCTGTGACTGACTCTAGCTGGTTCCATGGCTGAGTGGGGACTAGAACTCAGATTGCCTGAGTCCCAGACCTGTGCTCCCAATGACCACAACACACTTGCTCTCAGCATTACACATTGTAGAAAGCACTATGCACATCATTTTGAGCATATATGGAAGCATATACATGATATAATCAGTCATAGAAGGTTTGCATAGCAGTGATCAGACAGTCCTCCTCTCCTGCTTTCAGACTGACTGAGCATAAGGGCATCTTGTTTCGGTAAGATTGTTAAATGACTTCTTTTTTTCCAGGTTCTAAATCACACAGAGAACCTCCATGGACAGAGATGGTTCTCTGCTGCAGATGGTTGCCCTCTGCACATGGAAAGTGACAAGGATAGTCAGAGAGGGCAGTGGAGCTAGCATGCTTGCCCTCACACTCCCCTCCTCCCACTTACATGTTTAGAGAGCTTCTTTTCCAAATGCCTGCATAGGGCTATAGTTAAAACACTTCAATTTTAAAAATTTAAAGATTTCCAAGTGGTTGATGTCCATTGGCAATTGGTCAGGTCAGGCTAATTGACTTCAAAGGGAGTTAAGGCCTATTCCTATATATGTTGACCCAGCAAAGAGTGCTTCAGCTGCTTACTGGGGCATACTGGGAAATGTAGGTCTATTTTTCTACATAACCTTGCATAGGATTGCACCGTTCATAGCATTGCTGGTGTTTTCTTAAACTATGCCTATTCAGAAGTAAGTTGCATTGGACACAAACTGTTAGGATTGCAGGCTAAAGGGGCAATCCTATGCAAGGTTATATGTAGAAAACTAGACCTACACCTCCGAAGCACGCAGCAGCCAGTTGAAGGCACCTAAAGAAGCTGGGTTTTCCATTTAAGGCGCTGAAGGGTAGCCGTGGGCCTTTTTCAGGATAACCTTACACGGGACTGCGCTCCTAGAGGGCGAAAATATTCCCTACGCGTTGAGAGTTGTAATTTATTACAGGCCTCTCCCCCGCGCCGTCTTCCCAGCAGGCGAGGCCATCTTTCGGAGCGGGCGGCTTATATGGAGCGCGCTTCCAGGCTCAGGCCGCTCATTCCACCGCGCTCGCCCGTAACGCAGCATGGCGCTTCCCTCTGGGACGTCTCCGCCCGTCCTGTGAAGACAAATATTTCTCAATTTTCCTTCAGATTTACAGATCCCAGCGGCGAGCACTCCGGCGAGATTATCCCAGTTCTGCAGACCCTTTATACTCTTGCCTCCTGCTGAATGATAGGAAGCATCTAAAGAATAAAGCGCCGAACGCGCGGACCACGGAGGTCGCCATGCTGTACCGACCAGAGATCGGTAAAGGAAAGGGTGGGTGCTCGTTGGCGCGGGATTTCCGTTTCCGCCCGGGCTGAGGTTGAAGCGGGTTGAGATTGGAGCTGGAGGTAAATAGAACAATTTCCCTTCTTGTTCTTTGTACGCTTTAGTTGGGAGCCTCTTTGAGTGGGGAAGCGGGCATGCCTTTGGGATCGATGGAAAGGGTAGTAGGGATGCCTGGACCAGGGTGCCCCGGCTGGGCAGAGGGTGCTGGTTGCTACGCCTGGGCTGCTCGGGTTCAAATGCATCCCCAAGCCAGAAAGCTTTCTGGGCTGGGCTTGGTCGTTCGTATAATTTTAGCATCTGCTCCTCGCCTCCAAAACATGAGTGAAAGGGACACCTGTGCTAAGCTGGTGCTGCGGCTAAAATAATAGGGAGTTGTTTGGCACCTTAAGAAACTAACAAATGTATTATGGTATAAGCTTTGTGAATTGGCAGCCACTTCATCAGACGCATGTAAACTATTATTATTGTTATTGTTATTTTGCATTCACATCCCGCCTTTTTTCCTCTTGTGAAGAACCCCACGCAGCTTACATGGTGACCCTCCTCTCCATTTTATCCTTACAACAACCTTGTGAGGTAGGTCAGGCTGAAAGTCAGTGACTGATCCAGAGTCATCCTGTGAGCTTCGTGGACTGAACAGGGAATGGACTTCCCAACTCCCAGGCCAGCACTCCTAACTGCCACACCACACTAGCTCTGGGTATAAAATGGCTCAGTTGAAAATACAGAAACTTTCAATAGGCCAGATGGTGGACTAAACCCAGATCTCCCAAAACCTAATCTAACTCTAGCCACAAGATCCCACAGCCTATTATGATGCCATCAATGTACATAGAGGTTTTGTAGGGAATAGGGATGTTCATTGGCTCCAAATCCCATCAGCCCTAGTCAGAATGAGTGAAGACTGAGCTCTGTAGTCCAGCAACCTCTAAAAGGCAACAGGTTCCCCATCTTTTTTACAGATTAATTGGGGGATGAGAAGTAGATCTTGGTCTTCAAGTGCTTATAATTTAAACTTGGGAATGGATGGGATGATACAACTGAACCTATGGTATATACCAACCCCTGTGCCCATGAGCTCTCTAGGCAGCTGGTTCCACTGTTGTATTGCTCTTGACAGTGAGGAACCTTTTCCTAATATCTAGCCAGAACCTGGGTTGTTGCAACTTTAGTTGATTATTCCATGTCCTACACTCTGGGATCAATGAGAAGAGATCTTGTCCTCCTCCTTTGTGACAGCCTTTGAGGTACTTAAATAGAGATATCATGTCCGCCCGTCAGTCTTCTTTTCTCAAGGCTGAACATACCCAGTTCTCTCAGTCACTCCTGATAAGGCAGTGTGTTACATTAGGTTTCAGTGGTGGATAAGAACTGGTGGGCTCTGAGGAGGGATTTAAAGAAGTAGGGAAGGAAGCATTAGTAGGAATCAAGGGATAGTTTTAGGAACAGAAGACAATGTGCAGTTTGCCCACTTGTCTCTTCTTTGACTATTGGAATCCCACAGAACATATAATGAGGAATCAGTTCTGAAGCGTATGCGGTTTTGATCTCAGTGCGGTTATGTACAAAGAAATAAGTAACTTGTGATACATATGTAGTGCTGGTTGGTGGAAACTAATCCAGATAGTTCAGGATAGGAGGGCGTGTGTATATATATTTCTGTCCATAAATAAATATTTGAACATGGAGTGTACGGTAGAGAAGGAGTGATAGAAACAAGACCGAGCTGGTGGTTTTAGTCATGTGGGCTTTCCAAAGCACAGAAATGGGCTCTTGCCATCTAGGAATCTGGGAAACATGGATATTTAATCTAAGGCACTGAAGTGCCTACAGAGCAAGAGAATCAGTACTGGACAGGGACAAATGGTTAAATGTTTAAGTGTGGTTAGATATATAGTCATTTCCAGAACTCACGTTGATATGCACTTTACATGCATATATGCAAATATATCTCATACAAGCACAGCTGTGGTCCGTTTGGAGCCATTTGCATGAAGAAATGTCTTTCTTAAGCATACGCATGGGGCTGTGACATATGTACATTGTGTACAATTATACAGTCTCCCTAGCAAGAAACTGTATTGGGCTGTAAGTTCCTTGTGTTTCCTCCAACAGCCCATTTCTACTTGCAGCTGTGCTTGATGCCCTGGAGGAGGAGAGACGCACATATGACAAAGCTTTGCTGAATAAACCTCTTACAGCTGGAACCAGTGAATCATGGCTGAAACCATTCACTGAAAAAATAACCCTTTGTAACAAATAAACAGCGTGGCAAGAAAGCACAGAAGATCTGGTGGAAGATTTCTGTTCTTGTACATTTGCATTTTATGAGCCAAAATTCCTAGATGTCACTACCAGATTTTAGGACAGCTGACAGTTCGGTCTTTTCTAACTTCCAGGTATAAGATTGCAAATGGAAGTATGTATTGATTGTGCTGGATCTTTCAGCTGCTTTCAGTGTCATCAGCGGTGCTAACCTTCTGAGTCACTTTGCAGGGCTGAATCTTGGATCATCCCTGGGGAGAGAATATGGGAACCCAGAGTGGGTTTTCCTCAATGTGCTGATGCTGTCCATCCTGTATCTATTATCTGTCATATTCTGAGTAAATCACACAGGTTCTGAATTAGTGTCCAAAATCAGTGGTGAACTGGATGAGGTGAAACAAGTGGAAACCAAATCTGAGCAAGAACAGTTGTATTCCTGATTTAGAAGCTTCTTGGTCCAGGAATAGGTCACCCGTCAGTTCTGGAAGGGTTGCACTCTTAGGAAAGTGTTTGGTGTTTACCTAGACCAGCCGGACTTGCTATTGGATGTTCGGATGGTCAGAAGGGTTTTGTTCCACTTTGGCTGGTGTGTCAGCTGGAGCTAGTCCTGCTTTTGCATCCATTAGTTACATCTTGATTGGACTATGGCAATATGCCTTGTGTGGGGCAGCCTCTGAAAGCCTCTCTCTAGTGCAGAACTCTGCTACTGAAAGTCTGAGCTGGCACAGTTCAAGGTACTGGATGTCACATTTCAAGCCTTAAAAGGCACATGAGCTGGCTCTTCGAAAGACTATCTCCTCCCTCTCCCCAAAGGCAAGGCAGGGCAACTTGTGGCCTTCCAAATATTTTGACTGTTAACACCCATGATTCCTCAGCAATGGCTGTGCTGATGGGTGTTGTAGGCCAGAATTTCTGGTGGGCCACAAGTTGCCCAGCCCTGCTTTAAGATAAACAGCTGTGCCCTGACATTGCTTTCAGAGACACAGTGGGGGCTTTCTCGATGGCAGTGCCCCCTGTGTGGAACTCTCTGCCCCAGGATGTTAGGTCATCTTGCTTTTGATCCGTGCTCCATGAGCAAGTGAAGGCATTTCAGTTTCAGCAAGCATTTGACTCACTGCTGCTGCTTCATTTTATTTATTGGCGGTTCAGAGTCTTTTCTTTTCTCCCCTGTGTTTGCTGCTGCTTTCTGTGCTTAAATGATTAGTTAATTGTTTTTGCTTTGCAAGTCTCCTTTGTAAAGAGTAAAAGCAGAGAAAGGAACAAAAAACAAATGTGTAAACAGCTTCTTGGTTTGCTGCTGCAAGTGCAACTCTGGTTTCTATTACCCTTCCACAAGGATTAATTGGAAACTTTTCTCCTGTCTTCACTTCCCACCCAGCTTCGTCTGTGCTTGACTGCTTCAGTTCTCCAGGCTTTGCTGCCAGATGCTGCCTTAGAAGAGGTGCCTTAAGGGTATGCAGTGGATGCAGGGGGTGGGGTGGAGCATATGCCTGCAGGGAGCATTCTTCACTTCCTCCCTGACTGAACATCTGCTTTGAGTGCCTCCCTAAGCCAGAGAATCTTTCTTGGGACCAGAGCGCTTCAGTTCCTCAAAGATTTCAAGCCAGTCTGACTTCCCTGGAGGTGCCTTGTCTCTCTCCAAGCCGGCACTGCAGTTTCCACCTCCTTTCACTGCCACCTGTGCCAAATGTCTCTTTCTGAACTGATAAACCTTGTGCCTGCTGTCTGCAGATGGGCCTGGCGTTAAAATGGTGCCCGCCCTTCTGTGACGAGGCTGCCCCTCTGAGAAAGGGAAGCTTCCACCGGGCGGGGGAGGCCCTGGCATGGAGGGCTCTGACCAGCGGTTGGTGCTGGGCATGAACATGGGCGATGGGCGGCAGACACCTCCTGGGGAGCTGCGGACACCCACGGACGAGGGCGAGGAGCCGAGAACACCTGTGCCTGAAGCCGTCTGTGATGGCGGGGGAGACGCGAAGACCCCCCAGCTGAAGGAAGAGGAGGAGGAAGAAGAGCTTGACCCCCGCATCCAGGTGAGAGAAGGCTAGATCTTTCTTCCTGACGGGCAGCCCTGGCATCATTCCCCTCATTGGCAGGCGCATTCCAGGGTGCAAGGCCTGCTCCAGCCCAAGGAGTAGCCTTCACTTCTGTAAAGTCCTTGTGGGCTGCTTTTCAGTGGTGGGTGGATTGAAGTGCGCAGGGTCGAAATATTCCACATACCCGCCTGTGGAGCTTATGGCTCTCAATGGCAGTGACTAACCCTTTGGAGATGCCGCTCAACCCCTAAGACCAGGAGAGCAAGAGACTGACCGGTGGCTGGGGGCCTCCCGAGGAACCTGAGTCCAGAGGTGTCCTGCAGGCTTGAGGCTCTGCCCCACACCGTATACAAAGCGGATACGTCTGGCTGAACGGCTCCGGTTTTCCCCATGGAAAGCCATAAAGATGGCTGACAGACCAGTGAGTCATAGAACATCCTAGTGAGTTGGGGGACAGGTTTGGTCTCGGGGCTAGTTGCCAGGATGTTGTGAGGAAAAGCAACATTATTGGAGCTTATTGTTGGTCAGCTCCATTGGTCTGAGTCTGGCATCCATATGTTGGGCCACCCTTGCTGGGCAACCCAACATTGTACAGTCACCTGGACCACAGCACCTCTCTTGGAAGAGGTGTGGTGCAGCAACCGTGTAGAAAAAAAGTGACTCCACTTCTGTTACAGTCTTTGCAAGATTGGGAGTTCACCTGGGAACCCCCATTCACACTGCTCGAGGAAGAAGAATGAGATCAAAAATGCTGTACCTTTAGGTTGCAGTCCTTAGATGTTTATACAAAAAATGCTACACAATTCCCAGCATTCCCGAGCCTGGAAGTTCCTAGCCCTTGTGGTTTTGTAGAAAAAATGAAATCCTATTTTACTAATTTGATTAAATAAGAGAAGATCTCATATGGAGTTCTCTGATGTGCCCGTGGGCCCTTTTCTAGAGTCTGTGAGGTGCTGTTATTAGTACTATAGAAAAGCCCATTTATTCAACTCATTTGCACTTGTATATGGATTGTTGCAAACCACCTAGAGAGCCTCAGCAGTGGAACAGTATAAAAATGAAATACTACTACTAATATTAATATTTCTATACCATCCCGTGGGCAGATTATAAAATTAAGAACCTTAACAAAACAGTGTTGTAGGTAATATGAAAACCATTTATATACAGGTATATAAAGGCAACACACTCAAACGTATGCATAAACAGTTTTAACAGACGATAAGCTTTCCTTGGAACCAGTTAGAAACCTTATATACTCGACTGCCTGAGAGTAGAGCCAGGTGACTGAAAAGATGGCAGTGCCTGCATGAGGCAGGTCTCACTGGGCAGATTGTTTCATAAGCAGGGGCCACCAGCGAGGAGGCCCTCTCCCTTGTGGCCACCTTCCAGGCCTCCCTCCAAAGGACTGCTTAGCAGCAGGTGCCACATCTGTTCAGATGTGAGAAATGTTGCCATCTAAGCGGGGGGGGAGGGGGAGTCTGTGTCCCCACCCCACCCTGAGGCCTTTCTGCTGTTTAAAGCCATTGCAGAGAAGGAGAAAGTGGTGCTGTGCTGGTGCTGAGCCCCCTCCTCCCCTGCACGCCTTGCAGTGTCTTCAGCTGCCAGGAGCTCCATGTGGCCATCTCAGGCGGGGGCTGTTGGGTAGAGGAAGGATCCCAGGGAGGGTCATTTCATGCTGCATTTTTACCCGTTGGTTGTGCAGTGCCTCAGAGAGCAGCAGGGGTGGAAGGAAGGGCTGCACGTGTCTTAAATGGAATGAATGAGGCGGCTTTGTAGCTTTGATCATACTCTGAGTAGGAGCGGGATGGACACTGGGAGCCCGGCTGTATTCTTCCCCACCCGCTGACTTCTAAAATTAATTTGGAACCTTGCATGGAAGCAGAATGGAATATATCTGGCAATCAGCTGTATGTTATTTTCCATCACTTGCTCCAAGAAGTAGAGGGTTCTCCCTGTGTGACTCTGACTTCCTGTGTGCACACAAATGCACGTGACCCTCCCTGTTGACGGGCAGGCTGTGAAAGAGTTTGGGGTGCCCACTGTCCAAATGGGCACCGGTGCAGAGTGCAGCATTCAGGAGGTGCCTGTCTCTCTCACCGCAGGAGGAGCTGGAACACCTCAATCAAGCTAACGAGGAGATCAACCTTGTGGAGCTGCAGCTGGATGTGAGTCAGAGCAAGTTCCCTTGTGTTTCCCCTTCCTTCTGAACACTTCCCTCCTTCTGCCCCTCCGGTCTTCTGCTTGATACGCCAGTGCAGCCATTCCCAGTGCAGCACCCTCTGGATGTGTGGGAGTACAGCTTCCATCATCCGCAACCAGCGCGGCCATTTGCCAGGGGCCAGCTGGGAATGATGGGAGTTGCAGCACAGCACAGCAGGGCAGCAGGGCAGAGAACACTGGGTGGTGGGGGTGAAGTGGTGAGCCAGCCCCTGCGGGATGGAAGCGGAATGGCTGCCACGTGCACAGCTCCGCCACGCCACGCCACGCCACGCCACCGCGGCTCTCACTGCCACTTGTACATTTTTTGCAACAGGAAGCTCGTACCACATACAGGAGGATCTTGTCAGAATCTGCCAGGAAGCTGAACGCTCAGGGCTCCCAGCTGGGCAGCTGCATCGAGAAAGCACGCCCGTATTACGAGGCCAGGCGCCTGGCCAAGGAGGTATGTGTGCCGGTGCGCTTGCTCTGCCGCACTGCTGAATCAGTCCTCTTCCCAGCTGCCTGTGAGCAAGATGCTGCGGAGGAGCAGAGCCTGGATTCAGGATTGGTTTCCCTAACCCATTTCTTGCACTTGCAGAGTCACAAGTACCTATCAAGGCTCGGTGGAGATGATCCGGATGTAATCATCTCTGTTTGCATAGGCAAGAAATTCTGAATCCCTTAAGCCCCACGCTTCCCTTGTTGACCATATTTTTGGTCATTTTGGGGTCATTTCCTGGTCTCAGAACTCCAACCTGTAGGGGTAAACAACAACTGTGTGATTTTGTGTGCTGTGGATTTTTAAAAATTTATACCTTGGCGCTCTGGGGCAGCAGACCCCAGCTTCATGTCCCCAAAATTCCCGTCATCTACGGCCATTCACCTTTTCGGCTAGGGCAGTGTGAGTTACAGTCCAACAATATCTGAGGACCCAGGCTTGGGAACCACTGCTCAAGGGATCCATGGGGTGCTATAAAAATAAAAACCAGGTAGGTATTTTTTTAATGCAGAAAATATAAAATTTGCATTTCTACTAAAATGTTAGGAGTCCAGCTGGATCCACCTCCTTTCGGTTAGAAGAGAGCCATTGAGCTTGTTGGGATTATTAGATTCTCTTTCCACTCAGCTCATCCTCTGCCTGATTGTGTGTAACTGGAGGTTGGAATGGGCTTGGCATGCTCCTGCCCCAGGATGAGCAGGCCTTAAGCTGTTTGCTGAACCATTTTGAGGGCTGGGTTGGGTCGCAAAGCCTTTTTGGAAGGGGTTTGGTTTTCGAGCCGGCTTTTGGCAGGTGACAAGGACTGCCATGCCCTTCCGATTACCTGTGAGAAATCTGGAAATCTCTGTGGTCACCAAGCAACAGCAACATGAGATCCTGCTGCAACTTTAAAGGGCCAGACATCCCCTGTCCGGAGAAGGGCTGAGATGGATACTGTCTGCAGTATCCCCACAGAATGGAGCTTTCTGCATGACACAACTTATGAGCAGCCCCTCTTAAACCCCCTTAATCTGTCTGCAGGAAGCTTGTTTGGGAGGATGGGAAGCGACAAGATGCCATCCTCTTGCGCACAGTCTGAAAGCACGCAGCTCAGCAAGAGCTCTTGATCGCGCATTTCAAGTTTCAGAATCCTTTCTCTGTTTCACCTTCTAGAAAAGCATGTGTATGGGGGCGGGGGGAGGCATGGTAAGGGGGAAAGGAGAGTGTGGCAGGAAACAACAGCCTCCTGACCCATTTTGCCAGCTGCGTGCAGGGCATGTTGATGTCCGTGTTACTTGAACGCGTTTCCCTCCCTCCATCCTGGCAGGCGCAGCAGGAGACCCAGAAGGCTGCCCTGCGGTACGAGCGGGCTGTCAGCATGCACAACGCGGCCCGTGAGATGGTCTTTGTGGCTGAGCAGGGAGTCATGGCTGACAAGAACCGGCTTGATCCCACGTGGCAGGAGATGCTCAACCATGCAACGTGCAAGGTGAAGTTCCTCTTCCGGGAGGTGATCTGGCAGAGCTTATGGTACTGCCCTCTCTCCAGCAGGCGGAGGATGAGTCCGTCAGAGGCTGCAGGGAATATGGGAGGACTGGACAAGGACGATCTGGGTACAAACTTAACAGTCTCAGTCCAAAGGTTGTGGCTCAAATCTCCACAGAGGATGTCGGCATGTTCAAGTGAGGCTACCAGATGATTGGGGCCGGTCTCAAATCCTGCTCAACTTCCTGGCTGGCCTGGGGTCACCTGGCTCCTCTTGATCTCCCTTTTTACTATTCTTTGCTGATCATCAGCAGAGAGGAAGAGAGTTTGCAATCAGGCCTTAAGAATAGTGTAGCAGAGAAAGAATAGCACGATTGCGTCTTCCTGGCTCTGACTTTGGCATTTATTGTCTGGCCCACCAGCACTTGCTCACGTGCTCTCTAAGTGGCTGTTCCCTCACTTTCCCTCCTCCACACCCTTTCATCTGTTTGGTGATGGCGGTGAGTGGCCCAGAACAGTCCACATGAGAGATGATTACCAGCTGGCCTGCACACCTAACCAAGCCCGCCAACACTCAGCATCCCGTCTACCTCGTCTTTCTTCAAAGGATGGATCTTGGCTACCAAGTTCCACCTTCTGGGGAAATCTCCGCAGGAACCTCCAGTGTAAGATGGGACAGGACAGCAGGGATTCCCATGTGCCTCTCCCAGCCGCTCTCCCAGCCCCCACTCAGCATGGGGAAAGGCAGAACGCGGTCAGGTTGGGACGACAACCTCTGTGGGCTTGGCTGGGCCCTCTGACTTCATCCAGCCCATGGAAGGCCTGGCTGGCAGTTTGGTTCTGTATGACTGCTGTATTTCTGCATCCACATTTGCCTAGCGTATTGCATGTGTGCGTGCAGGTCTTCAGCTACTGGATCGTGCAGCTGCATAGGGGAGGTGATGGCTGGTGCAGGAGGTCAGAGAATAGCCTGGCAGATGGTTGGAGCTGGAGGTGTGGTGCATCCATCTTGCCAACAATCCCTGGAAAACACGCCCAGTTACTTGCTCATTTCAGCAGCTTGACTGCGTCATGTCGCTGGTTTTCAGAGCCGCTGGACAAGCAGAGAGACGTTGCTTTGTAAATGCAAGTTGGGAGGCTGAGCATTGTGTGCAGGGGCAGCTGGACTGTGGGACCCATGTTACTTTTAGCCCCACTAGCACTTCAGGACCCCTTTGCTGCTGGAGGCCATGTGGCTGGAGACAGCCCGGAGGACTGAGAGGTGGTGCTCCCCGTGGGCTCGTGGGAGGCGGGGACAGAGAGCATCCTCTCCTGACTTGGCCTCTTCCCCCCCTGCAGGTGAATGAGGCTGAGGAGGAGCGGCTGCGCAGTGAACGGGAGCACCAGCGTGTCACCCAGCTCTGCCAGCAGGCTGAGGCCAAGGTGCAGTCCCTGCAGAAGTCCTTGAAGCGCGTCATCGTGAAGAGCAAGCCCTACTTTGAGCTGAAGGCTCAGTTTAACCAAATCCTCGAGGTGAGGCCTCTGACTCCACGCTGATTCCCAGAAGCTTAACCCACCCAAGGCGGGGGTGGGGGGGTGAAGCTCACTGCAGAGGGGTCCTAAACCTTTGCACAATGGGGAGCAGGGCCCGACCTTTGCATGATGGCTCCACGTTCATTTCCCATCTGGCCCTGAGATCAAACATTGGGACATTGAACTGGTAAATACCTGCATCAGAAATTTGAACCCAGAGTCAGAAAACTATAGGTTTGAAGTTCAAGAACAATCGGAGCTGTTTACATTTCTATTACCACATTTTTGGACAGTTAAAAAAGCAGTAATCTAAGAAATAGGCATGGTAAAACTTTTTAAAACAACCTGAACAACCATCATCATTTACCTAGAAAATAACTCCCAAAATCAAGCATCCCTTTATAGTAAGAAAAAGGATATAAAATACTCTTATAAAGACATTTCCTAAGTATGTTTTTTGACATCTGGTAGAGCAGGCATTGTTTCACAAGGTACTTTCCCAGAGTGAAACCATCTTTAGCTATTCACGCTCACCTAAAAATCCAGCCCGGGAACTCAGTTGTCCAGAATTCAAAGTGCAGAGAATTTTGAATTCTAAGTTAAAGTAGCAGTGGAGTGGTGGAGCCAGGCATCCGTTCGCGTGGGCCGGTCTCTCCGCTTCCACTTCCCTCCCTCCTGCCACATCCTCCTGGGTGCGAAATGCCATGGTGTGCCTTCCCTGGTGCAAGCAAGGCCTGTCGTCCTCTACCCCCGGAAGCAGGGCTGGTGACCCTGTGGCCCACGGGCTGAATCTGGCCTGCACCCCTCCCCTCCCCTCTCCTGGGAGCCCTGCTTTCCCAGAACAAAGCGGGAGAACAACTGAGGCACCCTCTCAGCTAGCTTCAGTTCTCGACTGGGAAGTGACTTGGCTCCTCCCCACATGACGTCGGTGGGGGTTTTTTTCCCCGTGCCTCCCTCTGCATGCCGAAAAACTGGGGTGGATGATGTCAGGGGTGCTGTCTCCTGAGATCGTGGTGCCAGTGGGCGGCTCTCAAATACAGTCAGTCAATAACTAGAATGATAAATAGCCCAGACCTCTGCATTGGTCTCAGGTGCCACCCCTGCTCTCAAGCACCACACATTTTGATGGTACAGCGTTGGCCGATTATGCTGATCGAGTCCCTGCCCTCCTCTTCCGTGCAGGAGCACAAGGCCAGGGTAACGTCCCTGGAGCAGCAGGTAGCCCAAGCCAAGATGCGCTACTCCGTGGCCTTGCGCAACCTGGAGCAGATCAGCGAGCAGATCCATGCCCGGCGGCTCCAGCGCCTGGTGGGCCGGCGGGCATCCCCAGTAGGTGCCGAGGCCAGCCCAGCGCTGCTTTACGGCGGGATGGCGCTGCCTCCTGAGCCTGCCGCCTCCGCTGACACCCTCTCGGTGCTCAGCTTCCAGACCATCGCCTCCGACCTGCAGAAGTTCGACTCCGTGGAGCATCTGCTGGGGCTGTCCGACGCTGCCAGCCTGAACAGCGACGAGCTAGAGGAGCGGGAGCAGAGGCGCAATGCTCAGCCGCACCCGTTCAAGCACCATCGCAGCATCAGCCTCTGACGTCCCCCTGCCTGCCGCAGCCCCCTGAAGTCCCGGCCTTCCAGGGAAGGGGGAGGTGGCTAGGATCAGAGGCACGAGGAATAGTCAGGGGGCAGGCAGCTCTTTGAGTGGGTGGGTTATGTAGTGCTTGTGGCCTTGCCCATCCGAAGGGCAGCCTGCCAGTGGATCCTTCCCCCTGGGCGTGGCCTTTGGCAAAACCCCAGTTCCCTGCTCTGTCTCCTGCTGCCATCCAGGCCCCAGTTGCTTGGAAATGTTGGCATTTTGGTCCCACTGTTTTAAGTCCGTCAGGCTGCTGTTTTCCCCCAGCATGCACCTGTTTCCTGGGAGCATTGCATGCTGGAAGTAATTCTGCATCCTTGCATATTTCTCCTAGCTTGTTGGATTATTATTGGTGGTGCTGTCATCTTCAGCTGAAGGGAGGCCAAGAATGGGGAGGAGAGGTGTGCTCTTTTTACATGAATGTCGTTGTGGTTGGGGATTGAGAAGAGCAGATGGGCTGCAGCGGTGCTTGTGTACAGATGCTCCCCTGCTCCTGTCACTGCATCCTAGAGGCCCTCGCTCCGCTTTCATGGAATTGCCCCCATTCTCAAGGCTGTACAAGATGGCCTTTTTAAATGGAACTCCGGTGCCCCCTGCAGGACTTTCTTGACACTACAGTATAACAGGAGGCATGCCATTTGTCCCTCCCAGGCCTGCTTGGTTCATCCCGTTTGGCCACCCATGCTTCTTGGGGTGTGATTTGCACTAATAAGTGTCAAAATGTGGGGCTGGGAAGTCTCTCCCTCTGTCTGCTCCCAGCATTTTGCAGACAGTGGCAATTCCTGCCTCAAACAGGTTTGCTGGACACTGGCTGTGATGAGAACTGGTCATAGGTTCGAGGCAGCCTGATAGCAACTCTGTGTATGTGTATTTGTATGACCGGCTTCTGCTGTGTATTTTATTTAAAGTAAAGTTTATGCCCTCTGGACTGTCTTTGTTCTCAGTCCTTCTCTCTCGCTCTGTCTTTGGCCAAGCAAATCAAAGGCACAGTGTGTTTTCCTTCAGGCAGTGTTTCTGACCATGGTATCGGGACTCCCTAGGGAGGAGCAGGGTGTGAAACTGTGACCCTTTGTAGTCTTTGCCTAATGATTTCCATGTGTGTTGAGCAAACCACAAACTGGTGAGGAGGACCCTTTCCTTGGCAGAACCTGAGCAGGATCAAGAAGGCATAATCCCAAATGAAATGGCCCCAGCTAGAGAGAGAGAGAGCCAGTGTGCCCCTCACTCCTTTCCAGCCTTCATCTTGAATCATTTCTTGGGTCATTTGTTTTTCACTTTTTCAGTTTTTTAGTCCATTCCCAACCCAGTGCCCTCCAGATTTGTTGGACTACAATTCCCAGTATGCCCCACTTAACCATGCTAAGAGTTGTAGTCGCAACACATCTGGAAGACACCAAGTTGGGGAAGGCAGCTACAGTTCATCCTGCTTGTTTTTGTATTCATGAGCGATCATTCCCGTAAAGAAGAGGCTCGGACCAGAATCTCATCAGAGGCTACTCGCAGCAAGACTAATATAATTAGTCAAATTTTATTTCTGATCCACCCCTCTGAACAGGTAATTGCGTCACACAGAACTGAACTGGGAGGCATATTGCAGGGGCTATGAATCTGGGGTGGCCAAAAGACAGTCAGGACCCCTGGGAGGTCAGCAGAGCATTCTGACTCCCAAGGGCACCAATAAATTTACTTGTTGGACAAAAACCAGCAGTGGATTTGGGTGGAAGTATTGGGACTGCTGTTCACTTCTGCTACTTGAAATATTTCTTGGCTTTGAATTCTTTAATCCTAGGGGTATATCCTTTGCACCAAATAGCCAGATATCAGGTTTCTAGTAGCCTCAACAAAGCAAGTCTTCCAAGCCTTAAGTCTGCCTATTTCTGCCATAAATTAGAGGTAGGACATGTGCTTTATATGTGGAATTTCCCAGGTTCAGCTTCTGCCATCTCCAGATTCTTTTTTCTTTTGAAGGTCAAGTTGGGAATTACTTGTGACTGAGGTTGTGGCAAGCTGCTACCATCCCAAGCCTTCCAAACTTTGGTTTCCTTCAGGTATTTTGGCTGTCCAGTACCATAAGCTTGAGCCAACATAGCCACTGGTCAGAAATGGTGGGAGTTGTAGTCTAAAATACCTGGAAGGCACCAGTATAGGAAAGGCTGACACACATCAGCTTCACAACAGCTTTGTAACTCAAGATTAGAGGTAGGAACAGGGCTTATCTCAAGCAGCAGTAAGGATAAACCCCCAAAAAGCCTGCCATTGGTTTTTGGGTTTGGGTTTGGCTTGTTTGTTTTTTTGGAAGAGGGTGGTTCATAATCCCAACAAGGTAATCAAGTGAATTGTTACCAAGGAGCCAGAATAACCTCAGATTACCAAGTCCCTGGGCTTGTCTATAGTATGCTCAAAGCAGCTTCCAGCAAACCAATTAACAAAAACAGGTTTTAACAGATCTCAAAAATTTGGTGTTTGCCATAAGTTGGCATGTAAAGTGACCAGATGCCTTACCTTACAGAAGAGTTTTCTGTTTAAAGGCATCTTGTTTGGAGGCCTGTCCAGTCCGAGACTAATTTCAAGATAAAGAACCACAGGGAGGGAGTGCAAGGTGGCACCTTAAACTTACCCATCAGCAAGAAGCACCTAGATAGTAGCTTGAGCAGGTACACAGGTCTCTTTATCAGTCTTGTCCACTAGGGTGAGATGCACTGCATTTCTGTTTGAAAGATAATTATTGTTTCTAAATCTGCACCCACACATACAGACTGGCATATGCACTTGCTCTGGTGATGTTTAAGCAGCCACCCTCAAAAGGGATTAGCCAGCCTCCAGGAGGCCCAGAACTGCTGCTGATGACAACCCTGCGAAACTGGCTGCATTTAGCATGAGGAAAAAACATTGTGCCAGGTGCACGTGCATGTGTGCGCACACACACGCGCGCACACACTTAGCCTTTATTGAAAGCCCACTTTCCATTATCCCCACAAAAGGAATATAAGTCCACACTGATGGTATAGTGAACTTTCAATGTTAATCCTTGGTTGTCTGAAGAAAAATAATAATAAATATGCACAAAAATTCAATCCATTGCATACCCATATAAGCACACTGCTCAACAAAGCAATAGAATGACAGTTCCAAGCTGATTTAGGAGTACAGACAATTAGAGAAAGAGTTACAAAACCAAAGACACATATACAAGAAAGTATAGAGATCCTGATATAACAACAGTTATTTGCCTCCTGATACTGAAGCATTGAACAGCTGAGCTTCCTAGGGTTGCTTTTACAGATGGGGAGGGCTCTTGAATTCTGGCTTTCACTTTGTGCGAGTGGATATTTGTCCACCATTTTAATCCCCATGTCTGATATTTAGGTGAGCTCAGCCCTTAAAGATCCTTTACTTGTACTTTCAGTCCAACCAGGGGCACCATTATGAACAAAGAAGTGAAACTTTCATTTTACACATGCAGACTGGAAGAGGGCAAGGATGCAACAAAGAGGCCAGGATTTTTCCTTGAGGACATTGTTCTAGCCTATTTACATGTTAATCCATAGTTCCTTTGGACAGGGCATTTTCCTTAGGGGTGAAGCAACAATTCATAGCAATAATTACAATGCACGCGCACACACATATTTAGTTGTTTGGTTTGTCCCATAATAGCTTGAAATAAACCCAATAACAAGGGCCACTTCCATGATACAAAGACACACGCTGACAGAGCATTGCTTGGCTGCCACCCCTAACCTATTCACATTCCACTATGTTAGAGTCCATATTCATCTTTTGCTTTCACAGGCTGGATGCGGGGGTCGGAGTGTTGTAGTTTTCTCTCTATCTCTTCATACCAAAGGAATGGGGCCTTTAAATAAGAGCAATCTGAGACTCAGATATTCCCAGCATGCTCTGGGGCAAATGGCTCCTTCTTGCAGTCCCTGGGCGGGTGGTGCTTTGTGGAAGGAAGACTCCCCGTCTCTCTCTCTCTCTCTCTCACACACACACACACACACACACACACACACACACACACTTCTACTTTTGAAGCATTTTTAAAAGCACTGTAAACTGCTACAGTTAAAAAAAAAGAAAAAGAATGATGAATGCCTCCAAAAGTTCAATGTAGGAGATTGCCTGAACAAAGAAAAGCATGTGCAAAATGACCACTCACTTTCGCCTGACTGTCTAATCTCACTGTGAGTCCGTGCAATCAATGGAGCAGCAGGTTCAACTGCAGCAGCAGCTGAGAGATTTCAGAGGAGAGGCAAATGAATTTAAGGTTCCTTGATGTGGATGGGGAAAATTATGGCTGGAGAGTACAGAGAGTCCCTTATTCCTTCACGCTTAACTCCCAGCCTTTGGGGACAAAGTAAAGGGTAAGAGAAGTGGAGGGAAAGCAGGTGTCAACCACACAGGGACACTGGTTAATGCAAACTCCCCCCTCCTCCCAATTCAAGGGCAACTGGCAGTCACTAGATTTAGGATGCTGCCATAGGTTTTCTCATCCATAACATCATCTGTCAGATAATACATAAACAGAAAATGAACCTCTTTCCACCCCATGTCTCCATTTCATGCAACTCACCCACATGAAACCTTTGAATCCTCCCCACATCAAGTGGATGTTTATCAAATTAGAGAGCTTTCTTGTAGAAGCTCAGGCTATTCGTCTGTCTGGTCCAGAATTATGTACTCCAGTGCAGTGGCTCTTGGGAGGCTCACAGGGAGACATTTTTGCAACAACCCGATCCTCTTTTCAGTAGTGATTCCCTGGATGGAAAATGACACCATCCACATAAAAAGCATGTATAACCAAGCTGTAGTCCTTCCCCAACTGTGCACTGCTCATGTGTCACATAATCCGGAACATGACCTGATCCTGGTTCCAAGTTAAGACACCAAGAGAAGGCAGGAGAGAGAGAAAGGAATCAAAGGAGCGTGACATCCACACAGGGCCCCCTAACAGCCGTATGGCAAGGAGAGACGAGCTCAGGATCCAAGCTTCGTGTTTTCCAGGTTGGCTCTGGAGTTTGACTGGCAGTTATCAGCAGGTTTATACTGGATGTCCCAAAGGGTGTGTGAGCATACGAGAATTCATCTCTGAATCACAGCAAAATGAAGTCAGTTGTTAAGCTGAGGTGAAGCAGGGAAAAAGCAAGACTCAGGTCCAGAGTGGCCCATGTCTTTCTTAAGAGGCTTCCAAGGAAAGTGATGAAACACAGAGGATGTCCAAAAAAGTGGGGGTCCTGTTCACCTCTAGCATCATCCATTCCAAGGGTACTCAACCTTTTTGACCCTGTGGGTACATTTCTCAAACTGCTGGGGGCACCCCCACAAAATGGCTGCCATGGAGGATTTGGCTAGTTACAAAATGGCTACCGTGGGGGCCTGGCAACTCAAGAGTGAATTGCGCCTCCCCTCACCCCGTGTGTGTGTGTGTGTGTGTGTGTGTGTGTGTGTGTAAAGGCCAAAGGGAGGGAGGGGAAATTGTAAAGAAAAGAGGTAGAGGGCAGAGAAACACCAAGACTAGAAACAAGAAAGGGAAGAAAATACCACCTTAACATTTTGTAATTAACAATATCTCTGCTCCAGCACCTGCTTTTTTGTTACATGTGAGAAGTGAGGAAGAAGGCCTGCTTGGCAATATTACTGCCTCTGGGGAGGGTGAAGCTCTGTGAGGCCACATTCTGCTCATGAGTGGGGTAAAATGACAGAAATATCACTGTTTTAACATAAAGATCTTATTACTAGTAAATAAGTCTTAGGAGATTGGTTACAACTTGTTTAGGTTGAGAGTAAAGATGCCACCAAGATGGAATCCCATCTGTGGTTGGTGGGAAGGGGTGAGGTCAAAGGAGTGGGGTATGGCCAACTAGGGGGTTCCAGAGGACCAGATTGGGATTCCAGGAGGAGAAGATTTGGCTCTCGGGCCTGAGGTTCCCCAGCTCTAGTAACTGCACAATAACCATACATGGCACCACACAAAATTGCTTCTTCCAAGTATCAGGGTGTATTGTAGACGTGATCACAGTAACTCTTCCTACATACTTGGGACACATCACAAGAAGGCAAGACTCACTGGAGAAGACAATCATGCTAGGGAAAGTCGAAGGCAGAAAATGAAAGGGAAGACCAAATATGAGATGGATTGACTCCACAAAGGAAGCCAAAGGAAGCCACAGTCCTGAACTTGAAAGAGCTGAATGGAGCTGAATTCACAGGGCTGACACAGGCTGGAGATAACTTGACGGCATATAAACAACAACAAAAAGCAATCCTCTAAGGTAGGTTAATATTATGACAGAGGAGAAATGAGGATGAGGCAGCAAAATGCCTCAGGCCAGACAACATTTTCCAGGCTGAACTTCCAGCTTGCAAATCCTGTTTACAAGTACAGTGCTACAGTTGGGCAACATAAACCAGAAAGAGCTGCCCTGTTAAAAATTCGGTTCCATACACCACTATTAAGGTAGCAGAGCTGCTGCCTCTTTTGTATGTGATTCCCACAGTGCTCCAAGAAGAAAGTATTCTGGATGATCTGGGTATAGTGCATCAAAACAATTTTCATCAAAAATGTGCATGTATACATTGAATTTATACCTGCTATTAGCATGTGCCTGGCCATTTGCAGACTTGCATGGATGCAAGAGGATCCCACAACTCTTCCTAAAGAGAGGTGAATTTTGTATTTTGCAGAAGTCTCTACTCTGGGACCAAAAGGCTAACCACACTTAAAATATACTATAATCCTGCACTGAGCAGGGAGGGGGTTGGATCCTCTGGCCCCCTCCAACTCTACTGTTCTATTATTTTATGTAATTGGCTCTAAATGTGAGCATGTGGTTTCAAAACTGCTTAGCAAAACCAGAATTTTCCAGTTTATTTTACAAACATTTGTTGGGAGGGCATCCTTCTGGTCCTATGAAAATTGTAGAACTCTTTCAATTTACTTAAAGCACAATCTTATATCTGTTGAGACCCAAAACTGTCTCACATGCTTACCCCCAAGTCCGTTTATGTGGTACTAAGCTCATGGAACACTATGGGGCTTGTTTCTGGATAAACCTGCACAGATAGCTATGTTAGCATATGTAGGATTTTATTTAGGAAAAACTACCTTTAGGAGAATCTCCGCCTAAAGTGCAGTCATGCCTGACTCTAGGGGGCGGTGCTCATCTTCGTTTCCTAGCTGAGGGAGCCAGTGTTTGTCCACAGACAGTTTGTTGCCGGCATGACTAAACACCAAAGTGCATGGAACCCTGTTACCTGCCCACCGAAGAGGCACCTTTTCATCTACTTGCATTTGCATGCTTTCGAACTGCAAGGTTGGCAGGAGCTGGGACGGAGCAATGGAAGCTCACCCCATTGTGCAAATTCGAACTGGCGACCTTTTGATAAACCAGCCCAGCAGCACAGCAGTTTAAACCACAGCGCCACCTGCATCCCATGGATATGGATATGATAGAGGTATATAAATTCTGTGCAATGTGAAAAAGTGATGCATTTTCCCCCCTCACAACACTGGACACTGATTAGCAGCAGATTCAAAGAGAAGCAGCATACAGTTCAGAACTAAATTATGAAATTTACTGTCTCATGATGTGGTGATGGTCCCGGTTTAAATAGTTTTACTATCCTTTGCCTCCTTCATGAACTCGCTCTCTCAACCTTGAACAAGAATTGAGAAGCAGAGAGTTAGGGGAAGCTCAAGAAAACAAGAATGAAAATCATGACAGAAGGGCTGTATGTGCTAGGCCAGCCACAGAAGCTGTTGCCCATAAATGCTACAACACAAGCATTATGTCTGAACAACAATGGAGAGACTCTTGACTGTTTGAGAGCAAAAGATTTGCACGAAAGCAAGGTCAAGGGCAGCTAGGAGAATCTCTGCCTTTTCCCACATTCTGAGGTAAGGGGAATCCCCCCAGCTGATACTCTGTACTGTAATTTACACATAAGTTGTCCAACCAACTTGTTCATTTAAGATATTGTCACAAAGTGCCTATTTTAAAATGCTCTCAAATTTCAGCTTCCTATCTTTCCCTTGGTTTTTTTTTTAATAAAGCAAAAACATCTGGGGCACAAAAGTACCCCAAAATCGCCATAGGAAGATGTGCATTTGTTTCTCAAAAATAGGTACTCAGAAAGGTTTGATATAGATCCTCTTGGTCTCATTTTAAAGCTAAGATTCTTAGCTAAACTCTCCAGCAAACAAAATTAAAATCTATCCAGGGAAAGCTGGTCTATGATTTTTTTAAAAGATTAGTAGGCCAAACTTTTGCTATGCAAAAAAGTCAGTGGACCTGGCACTGTTATGCAGAGTTTCTCATTTTTCAGGGCCTCAGGTAGAATTAAACCTGAAATTACCTTTACTTGCTGATAGCTTTAAGCCATTCTTATGTTGATTGCAGTTGCAAGGGAAAATTCAGCCAGAATAAAGGTTTTTCAGATTCAGCATTTTCTTGCCTCAGGAACTTTCTACTGGGGTCAAAAATGATCCATTAATATAGCTGCAAGGTTTTTGGTTTATCTAAACCAAGATAACCAATTTAGCCCTGTTATGTTAATGAGCCAAGCGATACAGGAGAAGATACAGAAACTGGCAGTTTGCAAGGACAAATGCTACAGGCATGGTGAATCACAGTACGGAAATGAAAAGATAGAAGGGAACAGTAAGGTTGTAAAATAAAAACAAGAAAGCATAAAGGAGAAAATTTATCCAATGAAAGAACATGAAAAAACAGAGGCTGGATTCAGATTTAGTCACAGTTAGAGGAGACTCACCGAAATCAGTAAGACTTAAGTTAGCATTGATTAACTGAAGTTCCTCACATTTCAGTGGGTCTGTTCAAAGTAGGTTAAATACTTTGGCCACCTAATGAGAAGGACTCACTGGAGAAGACCCTGATGCTGGGAACAATAGATGGCAAAAGAAGAAGGGGATGCAGAGAATGAGGTGGCTGGATGGAGACACTGAAGCAGTTGGTGTGAGCTTGGGTGGACTCCGGGGGATGGTGGAGGACAGGAAGACCTGGAGGAGTGTTGTCCATGGGGTCACGATGGGTCTGACAGGACTTTGCAACTAACAACAGCATTCAAAGTATGACTAAGACCCAACTTGCATGCCACAAATGTTTTTTTGTTTTTGTTTTTGTTTAAATTTCTACCCCTGGGTTGTTCAGCATTGCATCCAATCCTGGATCTTTGCCTTTTTTCTCTCCCAGCCAGCTAGAGAAATAACCCTAGCACAAGCCTTGGGTTCTTTATATGGTTTGCTTGCAGGGAGACAAGCCAGCTTCAAGTGCAACACGAAGCAGTCCAGGACAGTTGTTCCCACCTGCAGCAAGCAGTAGCACAACTGCCTCATGCATGGCCACCCGTAATTGAAATGAATGCATTTCCATGAGGTATGACCTGGGCCTAAGTGTGGATGCAACCTCAGGGGTAGAGCAAGAAAAACAGGCTGGAGAGAAGAAAAAGAAGTCTGGAAAGGAAGTCTGGAAGGGAAGAAGTCTGATTACCAAGCCAGACACCGGAAGCTTGGGGAAACAATGGCAAGGAACATAAGATGACCCTACTGGGTCAGAGCAAAGGTCTATCTAGCCCAAAATCCATTTTCCCACGATGGCTGGCCAGGTGCCTTCAGGAAGCCTACAAGCAGGGCAGGCAGGCAATGCAGAGGGCATAACATGGCCAGTTCAGCAGGAATGCAGAAGAGGAAGGCCAAAACAGGACTATGTCCCATGGGCTCTGTAGAAGGAAAGAGTTTTCGAGTGAGAGGGAAGGGCAGTGGCAGGACAATGGAACCAATTTTGGCCAGGTGGTCAAATTCCATTATGGAGAAGCCACTGAGGGCTGTGTTCCAGCGGTGAGCACATGTGGGACCAACACGCCAAAGACACCAGTGTAATTCAAAGTTCTTACTGCCTTTGGAATGGCGTTTCCACCTTTTAAAATGGGAGGAAAGAGCTGTACAAATGCTTGCTGGTTGGTGGAAAGAGGATGAGGTTTGAGGAAGGGGGTGGTCTTCTGAGGACTTGCAGATTCCTGGACTGGACCCACCAGAGGGTCTGAGGTTCTGCACCCTTGGGGTAGGGGTTTGGGAGCAAAAAAAGGGGCTAGTTTATCAAAGACTGGGCCTGGGCAGTGGATGGGGCAGGAGAAAGGAAGGATGAGTGAGGGAAGCCCCGGGATGGGAAAGACAGGGTCCAGGGCAGGTCCAAAGAAGGGATGGGGAGGGGGGAGGGGGAAGACGGGAAGGAGGACAGCATAGGGAGGGGGCCAGGGGACGCGAAGGAGGCCGAGAAGGCCGAGGAGGGCAGCAGGGTCGCAGGCTTGGTGGCGCTGGCAGCGGGCATGGTGGCAGGCGCTGCCCCGGGGCCAGCCAAGGCCTTGTCATTGCCGTGGGTGCGCTGGTGGCGGTTGAGGTGGGAGCTGCGGCTGAAGCATTTGCCGCAGATGCCGCATTTGTAGGGCTTCTCACCGGTGTGGGTGCGCTGGTGGATGGTGAGCTCGGAGCGCTGGATGAAGGCCTTGCCGCACTCGCCGCAGGCGTAGGGCTTCTCGCCCAGGTGGATGCGCTGGTGCTTTATGAGGTTGGAGCTGACGCTGAAGCACTTGCCGCAGGCCTCGCAGCGGTAGGGCTTCTCCCCGGTGTGCATGCGCCAGTGCTTTGTGAGGTCCGACTTCTGGATGAAGCCCTTGCCGCAGTCTCCACACTTGTATGGCTTCTCGCCCAGGTGGGTGCGCTGGTGCTTCAGCAGGTTGGAGCGCACGCTGAAGCTTTTGCCACAGTCCTCGCACTTGTAGGGCTTCTCCCCAGTGTGCATGCGCCGGTGCTTGGCCAGTGCTGAGTTCTGGGCAAAGCACTTCCCGCAGTCCAGGCAAGAGTAGGGCTTCTCCCCCGTCTGGGTGCCTTGGTGGCGCACGCCCTCCCCCCCACCCCTCCCACACTCGCGGCAGGCCGGCCGCCGCCACAGGAAGCTCTTGCCACAGTCACTGCACTTGCAGGGCAGCAAGGACCCACGGCGGCGCCTCCGCCGGGCCCCTGCAAAGCCACAGTCTGTGCAGCGGCACGGAGGGCGCTCAGCACTCCGGTGCACGCGCTGGTGCCGCTCCAAGTGGGAGCTCTGTGAGAAGCCCTTGCCACAGTCGCCACAGCGGTAGGGCTTCTCTCCAGCATGGATGCGGCGGTGTCGGTCCAGGTGGGAACTCCAGGCAAAGCTCTTGCCGCAGTCCTTGCAGGTGTGCGGCTTGGCCGAGTCGTCCGGGTGGCGCGTGCGCCGGTGCTGCAGCAAGGCGCCGTTCAGCCCAAAGCTCTTGTCACAGTCTTTGCACACATAGGGCTTCTCGGCAGCATGGTGGGCACGCCGATGCTTGGACAGCGCTGCATTCTTGTTGAACCCTTTGCCGCAGTCCTCGCACCGATACGGCTTGCTGCTGGCCTTGGTAGCCGGCACAGCTGCCTCCGCCAAGCAACACTTACACGAGTCGGTCACGGGGATGTTGCCAAAGTGCGTGCGCCGGTGGCGGTCAAGGTGAGAGCTCCAGGCAAAAGCTCGGCCGCAGTCCTCGCAGACATAGGGCTTCTCGCCTGTGTGGATGCGCCGGTGGCGCTCCAGGTGAGAGTTCCAGCTGAAGCCCTTGCCGCACTCGTTGCACTTGTAGGGCTTCTCTTCCAGGTGCTGCTTCTGGTGCTTGATGAGGTGGGCCGGGAGGCCGAAGGTCTTGCCGCACACGTTACACTCACAGGGCCGGGCCGGGCCGGCGCTGCTCTCCTTGCCCGCGTGGGTGCGCTGGTGCTGGATGAAGGCAGAGCCGACACTGAAGCTCTTGCCGCACTCGGCACAGCGGTAGGGCTTGGTGCCGGTGTGGCGTCGCTGGTGGGTCACCAGGGTGGAGCTGAGCCGGAAGCACTTGCCACACTCGCTGCACCTGTAGGGCTTCTCCGCGGCAGTGCCGCCATGCAGCCGCTGGCGCCTGCCAAAGCCAAAGCCCTTGCCACAGTCGTGGCACCGGCCAGCATGGCCAAGCAACCCGTGGTGGCCTCGTGGGGAGAACTTCTTGAGGCCACGGTGCGGGACCAGCTTGCCTTGCTTCTTCCCCAGTTGCTTCTTCGGGAGGTCATCCAAGAGTGGCTGTTCTGGGGCTTCATGGTTAGCCTTCTGCTCAGGCTCAAGGGCCTCCCCGGACTTTTCTGGGGGTGGGTCCTGCTGCACCTCCACCTCCTCGATTGTGGTATGTCCTGTGCCATCCTCCTCTCCTCTTCCTCCTCCAACTTGCTGTGGCACCAATTCCTCCTCCTCCTCCTCCTCTTCCTCCTCCTCCCCTCCTTCCTCCTCTTCATTCCCATTCTCATTATAACTCATCATCCCAACATCTGCTGGAATGAGAGAATCCAGTAATTCCTGGGGTCTGGGAAAGGAAACTTGGGAGAAGGGAATTGAAAAGGCTGTCATGGACTGATAGACCTGACATTGCCACTCATTATTCCCTCAAACCACCCTCTGCCCTGCTGACCTACCCCACCTTCTTCTGTTGCTTGAGATGAAGGGTCCACCTAGTTCAGCACTCCCTTACCCTGGTGCCCTCCAGAGGTGCTGAATGCAACGCCCAGGCTGGGTAGGAACTGCAGGAGCCGCCGCAGTCCGATGCACTGGAGAACCCCTGCTCAAGGGAAGGCCGAACTAGGTCACCATCCTATCTTCTGCAGAGGCCTCCAGGAAGTCCCCAAGCGGAGCATAAAGACTCTCCCCTGCTATCAGCCACTGCGATCAGACGCCACCTCGGAACATGGTGGTTCCGGGCCCCCCCATGGCTCCATCCCTGCCAAGTGTGCGCCTGCCATCCCGCACCTGGCCAGTCCTCCCTACTCGCTGCTCCTCTGAACAATCCAGCGGCTGCACAAGGTCCTGGCCAAGGGCCCCTGCCGTAGGCTCAGTCTGTTCATCTCTAAATGGGTTCAGACCACTGTATGGCATACTTTTTAAGCAACTCCCACGGTTAATTCCCACACCTGAGCCTCCTTTTTCTTTTGTGGCCAGGCTGATTGATTGCCAGTCTATTTCAATGCAGCCACAACTAAAAACTTTTACATGTACACAATTGTAATTATTCTAATCTTTTCCAAAATGTGCAGTAGCAAAGAATATATAACAGTATACTAAAGAACAATGTAAACATGTATATTTGCTAAGGAGTACCAGCAGAATTCCATTTCGGCAACATAGTCTTTTTCAAGACAATGTGTGATCAGATTTCCAGTCCTGGGGGAAAAATCTGTTAAGCTCTCAGTGATTTGCTGCCAAGTCAAAATCTTCCTGCTCATTCAGTGATAGCATGAATTCCTCCAATCATCAAAGAACCTTCACCAAATGCCAGCAGTTGGAGTACTTTAATCTAGAGTTCCTCTCCTCTTCCACATACCAAGGACCGAAAGGCAGATTTGAGAAATACGTTTGTAAGTCATCCTGCATGGCTATTTAGAACTGCCCTAGTTTAAAAGACAGCCAATATGGCGTAGCGGTTAAAGTGCTGGACCGACACTTGGGAGTGCCAGGTTCGAAACCCATCTGGCTTTGAATTTCACTGCAGGACTTTGAGCCAGTGGGAACCGTCAGCCTAACCTACCTCACAGGGTTGTCATGAGGTTAAAACAGTAAAAAACCTCCTTGCAGGAAAAAGACAAGATAGACATATAGCAAATAAATAAATACCCGTTATAAATACAGTTGTGTACATACAAAGGCTTTTGGTCGTGGTTGGATTGCACATGAGCACGCCCCTATTCGCATTTAGTTTTGAATCTCGGCCTGCTGCCTCAAGACCACATGGGCAGTCCTGGGTGGCAGGTTTTGTGAGTGTGTCTTCCGAAAGCGACGGAGGCTGCACAGCGGAGGTGCCTGAGAGATTGTGCCCTCTGTGTTCCCAGAGCAACCTGGCAGATCTGGCTCCTCATCTGCAAGCAATTAAAGAGGAACTGCAAAGAAAGGGTAATTGCCTAGCAACCATCAAATCTGTATCCAATTTCCTCCCCCCCCCCATCTCCCCTCCCCTGCTTCCCCTCTGCCTGTGTAATTTTCTTGCCTTTTTTCCTTTGGTCTCTCGGTACCAGAGGGAACCTCAAGTGTGCTTTGCTATTCAGCCCAATCCCTTCACAGGTGGTGTGTTTTTCTTTTGCTGGCAGATGGCCTCTGCAGGGATGGGGATTTTGCTTAGAATCCTGACCTCCTTCAGACCACTGTGTCGTTTTGATTTTCCCCTCAAAGTGTCTACCTTCCGCATGCCCTTTCCAGGCAGATGTGGCTGCTCCTGGGCACAGTTTAGAGGATTATTAGAGGCCGTTTGTGCCGTGCTCTGAGCACTAGTGTGGGGACTGGCCCCCAGCAGATCCTTGCTGTTATCACCTCGCCTGCTCAGCACAGGTGAACGAGGATTCCAGTGAGCAGCTGTGGGAGGAAGGGCCGTTTTCTCTGCCTGGCTTCTGCGGGGGCTGCGGAAGTCAGGAAACCCCTTCCTCTGCGCTAGTGTGGCAACACAGCCGGCTGATGGAGAAAGGATGGGTCACTTGATCCCTCCTCCACCACTCCCTTAGCAGAAGGCTGCTGCTGTTTTTTCACTCGCCCACTAAAAGGCTGGTTGCCTGCATTTCCACGATGGATGCAAAGGTGGGGGTTCCGCTTCCTCCACTGTGTTTAGCTTGGAAACACAGCCTTTTAGCAGGCAGTGAAATTGAAGGTAACCTAGAAATAAGTTTGGATAGATATTTCCTTTTGGTGTGCTGGAGGCTTTTTTGGGCTTATTTATGAGACTTGCACTGCGGTGCTTCCAGCTTCCGCCTGACCACCCAATGCCAGGAAGTGGTGTTGGGGCCCAGATTTGATGTGGGGCCAGTCTATTGCTGTGTGCCATGGCAGTTGTGCCATGGGGCACTGCAGGGCACTATTTTATCCGCTGCGCTGTTTCACATCTACAAGAAACCACTGGAAGAGGTTATCCGGAGGTATGGGCTGAAGTGTCACCAATACCTGGCTCTAGGATCAGCTCCCCAAAGAGGTTCGCCAGGCACCTTCTCTGTATTCTTTTCAGCACCAGGCAAATTCCTTTTTATTCACCCAACATTTTAATTGTTACGATAATTTAAATATTTAATGGTATTTATTACATCTTGTGCAACTGTGCCTTAATGGTTTTAATGGTTTAAGGACTGTGGTCATTGCGTGCTTTTATTGTGGGGCTTTTTTTGTGTTTGATGTGTGGTTTTGACCAATTTATCTCATGTACACTGTTATTATATTATTATATTTGGAACCCGCCCAGAAAGCCATTTTAGCTAAGGGGCAGGATAGAAATCTAATTGAGCCACAGATAAATGTGGATGACCTCTCTGCCTCTATTTTTCATCAAGAACAGGGGAGGCTCTGGATCTGTGCCTGAGCATGGCGAAGGGCCAGCAAACTGAGACTCAGTCCAGGCAAGCTGGAGGTGCTGCTAGTGGGTGGGATCCGCCCAGCTGCATGATAGTCAACCTGTTCTGGATGTGGTTGCTGTGTTGAGCTGCAACTTCCATTATCCCCAGGCTGCATGAGGATGCCAAGCTGGGGAAGATGTTTTGCCCTGCGTGGCAGTGGTTCCTCAGGGTTTCAGATGGACGTCTTTCCTGCCCCTTCATGTAGATCACAAGGACCGAGCCCAGAGCTGATTACATCCAAAGCATGTGCTCTTACCCCTGAGCTACAGCCTTTCCTCTAGGTGGAGAGGTTCCCCTGAAATATGTGAAGGGAAAACTGCACCTCCCCCACAGGGAGCTGCAAAACTCCACATGCATGTCAATTCCACAGCAGGAGAGATGTGTGAAGTTCCCCATCACACATTGCTGAAACCATGAGTCACTTGCACTTCCATTCTGCATCTGCTCACAATTTGCAAAAGCAGCCTCAAAATAGCTGCCCAGAAATTTAGCTGTATCCTGTGCATCCAAGGACCCTGGCTAGAGAGGCCAGATCAAGAGCAACCCTCTCCAATGTGCTGCTCTCCAGATGTTTTGGACTGTGACATCCATCATCCCTGGCCACTGGCTGTGTTGCCTGGGGCTGATGTGAGTTGCGGTCCAAAATTTCTGGAGGGCACCGGATTGGGGCAGGCCGATCAAGAAGAACAAGGAGGAGATCTGAACACCCTCCCGGTTCCTCATTCCACCCCCACCTCCAACCCCACCAGGCTGACTTACCAGGCACTAATCCTCTTCTCCTGTGAGACTCTGCAAAGGCTGTTATCCGGGGCCAGCTGATCGCAATTTCCTCCGCTGTGGGATTTGTGGGAAGAAGAAAGGAGAGGAGAGGATATAATTCAAAAAGAAATTAGTTGCAGTGCCTTGGTCTAACCGAATCCTTCTGCCTCATGTAGGACCGACCTCAGGATCCAAGAGCCAGTCAGTTCTACCCACTGAGTCTTCCATACTGTAGGGCTTTGTGCATGTGTCTGTGTGCACATGTGTGGCTTCTGCCAGCCCAGCAGAAGTCTGATATCGCCCTCAGGACCAGAAGGTTTGTGCCCCCTCGCTCTGTAAGAACATGGAAAGAGCTGCTGGATCAAACCTTTTTTTTCTTTCTGCCAGACACTTCTGGGGAGCCTGCAAGCAAGACAATAACCCTCTACCACCGATGTTGCCTAGAAGCTAGAATTTAATGGTAGAGTGCTTCAGAATATGGAGGCTCCATTTTGTTGCTATGCTGAATCTGTCTTCTTGATAGATCTGTCTTCCATGCCTTTAGAATTCAAGCCAGCCAAGCCAGAGAACTTAGCTACGCTAAGCATAGCTTGATCCATCTGTGTGGGCTTAGCGATTCCCGAGTGATGTATCTAGTTATAGGAAGGAGAGAGAGAGAGATTGAGAAGGAGCCCTTACCCAGAGATATGACATTCTCGTAATTCTCCTGCATGTCGCCTCTGGGATCCAGGATAGCTCCCACTGTGCTTCGCCTGAAAAAGAGGACACAGTCACTCACTCACTATTTGCAGTAGTAACCCGTCCCTTGCTCCTTCCCTCTCCCCATATATACAAGTAAGCCCAGGAGTGTTGTTAGGCATATAAGAGATCCTGGGCCCAGGCCTCCGGGACACAAACCCTCACATGAGCCACCCAGAGAGTGGCATACAAATAAAATCAATCAATCAATCAACTGTTCTGAAAATTTATAAATAATGTCAATTTAGTTAAATTTTTCCAGAGGCAAAGCCAACCAATTAATTTCTCATTCAAACTAACTCAAAATAAATTCTGCAGTTAATTTGTGTCCAGATCATCCTGAACCAATGGGAAAACTGTATTTTTTTTTTTCAAGCTTAATCCCATACAGGGAAAGAGCACTGGGAGTGTGTGGCGGGGGAGGGGGTTGCAGCATGTGGAAAAAGGAGAGTTAACCCTTTCCTCTTCAACTGCAATCCCCTTTAAAAACCACCATCTGCATTAAAAATTCCTGTAACTCCCAGCATTCCTTAGGCAGCGCTACTAGCTGGGGAATGCTGGGAGTTATAGCTTTCTTTTCCCTACCTAAGCATGCATAAGATTGCACCAGAAACTGAGGAGAAAACACCTTTCTATTGGTACCAGTGGATACTGAGAGTTTTGTGAAACAAAGGAGAATAAATTCAGGGCTAAGGTCCTGTGGACCAAGGGTGCCTGTCATCACCCTTTATCAGGGTGTCAGGATGTCATAACTAACCCACCTGGAAATTACATTGCACAATTTCTTCATAAATTGCTTTCACACTTCGTTTTCCTCACTTTCTAAGAAGGTGAAAGCTATGAAGTCTTTATTTAATTCTGATTAATTAGAAGGGCAGTATATACTCAGTTAACTGAACTGCTCCCCCAGGACTTGAAATGTTGGAGGCACTGTCTGGCAGGATAGTAGACCAACAGTAGACAGCCTGGCAATCCCCATCATCCCTGACAACTGGACACACGTAGCTGCGGTTGATGGGAGCTGTAGTCTGAAGCATCTGGGGGGGTACTAGGTTGCTTGCCTCTGGCAGTAGAATGGCCTGGGCAAGACAGTAAAAAGAATCTGCCTTGTAGGTAGGAAAGCAGAATTCAAATTAAACAAACAGATGACATCTAAATAAAAGCAAGCATGTAATGTTGCCTAAACCTCAGCAGAAGCTGCCAAGGGGCAAAGCACCATATAACCAAGATGAAGGTCTCTTACACCAAACTGATCGGTCCCAAGCAATGACCACACGCCGGTCTCGTGTTTAGAGTCACTAAAGCAGACATGGATTCCCATGCCCCCTGTCAGGAAGAAGTGCAAGGAAATCTACCTGTTCACCCCCGCCCCACAACCGATCAAGTGGGACAAGTACATTCAGAGATCAATAATCTTAGTATAAACGAGGCTGAGGCTCTGCAGCCATAAATATGGAAGTAGGCCATTTTTTAAGTGGCATGGTAACATAATCCATAGGGTTAGTGAGTGCAAGCCCTGAACTGGGATGCTCCCTAAAGTAATTCATCTGTAATGGGGGAGGGAGGTTACAGATCACTATTAGATATTTCAAAAAGCCTGCAAGGCACATGCTCGGCATGCCAGAGGTCCCAGGTTCACACCTCATGTAACCCTGTGCAAGCTTAGCCAGAACTAAAGTCCCACTAGCCATGCCTTTAAGGACTTTTTCCTGGCTACACATGCATAGGATTGTGCTCTCGAAGAACCTCTGATAGCGGGACTGAAAATCAGCCGCCTGTGCTTGAGATGCCGCAGACCTGGGCAGCTGCTTCTAGGGAGAACCTCAGCCAGCCAGGCCTGTTGGCTCCAGCTACTGGGGGACCCTTGGGGAAAACATCCCCTTGCTCAGCGACTCTGCCTTCTCATTGCCGTTGGCACCACCTGCTGCAGTTCTTCATCCTCTTCCTCATCAGTGCACCCACTTGCTTGCTTGGCAGGTGGTGAGCCTGCGGGCAAGTGGGTGGAGGAGTCTTCTACTCCTTGCTGTGAGTACCAGTGCCTGGGCCAAGGTGAGCAGCAGGTGAACCAGCAGACTGCAAGAGCGAAAATGGGGAGCAACACACTGGATTTCTGCCAGGGGGTCCCTGATGGTGCCCAGCAGTGCCTAACCCCTTTATGCCACCCTTGGTTGTCTGACCCAATATTAATTTTATTTATTTATGCAATGTATTCATTGCACAAATGTATTTATTTAATGGTGCAGCCTCCTTCAACCTGGTGCCTTCCAAATAGGCTGGGCTACAACTCCCATCATATTGACTGTGCTGACTAGGGGTGATGGATCTTTTAACGTAAGCCATCTAGATTGGGAAAGACTGTAGTGACAGGTTGCTTCAAGTCCCTCCGTCTGGGAGTGTTGGGTTTGTGTTTGAGGAAATTCTTGTTGAAATCCTATTCATGGCTTTGGACATGCGGAAATCTCTCATATCAGCCTACCTTGCAAGGCTGTTGTGAGGATTAAAAACAACACAAAGCTCACCTGCCCGTAAAGAAAGGGTGAATGGGCTACGCATGTGATAAATGGCAACATACTATTGAAGAGTACCACTTTTCCTTTCTCTTACACCTTTCATTGCATGAATTGACGGGACCATTTATTTAATCTAATTTGCACATCCATCCATCCATTGCCATCAGTCGTATTTGCCTTACCCAGTTTTCCTGGACGGCAGGACGCTTTACTGTTGCATAGTGAAGAGTGTGGTCGTTTCTGCTGCAACCGGATCCAGTCCTAAATTAGGAACCCGAGCCGGGGCGTGTCAAGCAACGGAGCGAGAAAGCGGAGTCCGATCCGGAGTCACTCTCTTTCCTGCCCATCCCCAGCACTTTAGCCGAGTTCTCTCTCTTTCCCTCTCTCGTTCTTTAGCGCCTCGATTGTCTGGTGCTCCCGGATCAGGAGTGATTAAATGCCTGCATGCACAATTTGGGATCTCCCTCCCCACCTGAATGCTCGAGCTGCCAGCTCGCAGAGGGACACACTTACAAAATTGCAATCGGTTGCAGACCGGTTTGGTATTGCAAGGACACAGGAAGGGGCTGGAGCAAACCGCTGGAGGTTGGGATCTGATGCTGAGCGGAGAGGAGGGGGAGGCAGGAAGGCGGGGAGGAGGTGGGGGGGCGGAGGATCATAAAGAAAAGAGAGGAGATCAGAAATCGTGGCGGCGGCGGCAGTGGGAAGGGGCTGCCTCTTCGCGATTCGGCTGCAAACAGAATCAAGCTGCCTCCGTTGCAGATTTGCAGCTGGGGAGGGTCCCCCTCCCAGTCCCAAAAGGCTGGAGATCTTATGCTGCGCCAAAACGGCCTTTAATACAGATCTCGAGCCAGGCAAGAGACTTTCTCATTGTTTGAATTGTTCGGATCGGAATCCTAGAGCAGCTTTCCTCACAGCCCCCGGGATCTGCAGATCTGTTTTTGCTCCTCAGCGGGAGAAATCAGGTAAATGCATACACGGTGGAGATCTGTGGAGGGCAGGAAAGTGACCCTGTACAAAAAGACGAGCCTTCCCCCTCCCTCCCGCGGCTTCTTCGGTGAGCTCTGATGGGGAATGGTAGGGGTACGAGAGATCAGCGGTGAAAGAAGCGGGGCGGGGGGCGGGGGGGGGGAGAGACTTCGATCCGGAGTTGCTGCTTTTAAATAATTGACACATGAGCCTGCTAAACTCATACAAAAGAGAGATGCAGTTTACTTGACATCGAACCAAACAATGGTCCAGCCAGCCCTGTGGAGAAGCTTTAAAAGTTTCCCAGATCCCTTCCGAGGCTTGCCAACGAAATTTTAAAAATGCCCTCCAGGCCAATCCTTTGCCTTGCTGGAGTTCCTTTGTCAGGTTACAGCCCTGCTGTTACACACACTCCTCATATTTTTCGTAAAGGCTCCTGGAAAGATTCCGAAAAGGATGTGGATTTGACATTACGCCCTATTAATCCTCAAATCTCTGCTTTTAAAATTACAAGAAATAAAGGCATTCTCCATGTGCTAGCCTTGGAATAGACACATCACTGTTTACAAATGCTGGTCTTGGGTTCCCTTGAGATCTTTCCCTCAGTTTCCTCCATTCTGTGAAATGGGAATAACAGACCAAATGCTGGATCCAGGCTCTGCCTTCTTCAAGCAGAATGGACCTTCCTCAATGGAAGAGAGCCCTGCTCACCTCATTCAGCACGAGCTCCAGGTAGCATTTTCAGGAAGCTGGAGGGGCCGCTGTTGGATGTGGACTTCCACGCCCCATCCTTCCCACAGTACAGTTGATCAGCTCAAATCTGGGTATAATCCACGAAAGAGAATCTGGTTACCCATCCAGAGCACTGATAAGGAGCATTTTTGTAAGGCTGGAGGAATATCCTTAGGCAAACTCCTCCGCGGCAGATTTATGGGATTGTCCAGGGGTTGGCCAATGGTTCTGATGCAGTCCTCCATGTCTTGCCCCACAACATAACCCAATGTAAGGGCAGTGTATCTGGCAGCTATGGCAAGTCACTGTCCTGTAATAAACTGCCTGGTTTTGATGCTTGTTTGGGACTGCAAAAACAGGAGTTGCCCAGTGCTTGGAAGGTCGCGAGACAGTGTTTTTATGTTGGTAGTATGCAATTGTGTGAGGCTGCTCTGTTTCAGTGAGTACCTGCATTGACAAAAATGTTCCCTTTTCCCTAAAAGTACTTGGACTGCCCTTTTAAAAAATTGCCTCACCCACAGGAGCAGGGAGGGAGATGCAAATCTTGGTAACTCTGATTAAAGCAATGAATTTGTACTGCATTTTTGAGAAAGTTCATTTATATACTCTTCCGTATCACCTCTTGAGCCTTTGTGACAAAAATCTGTGTTGAGAATGGCGATTTGCCTATACAGATGCTAAAAGGAGCAAAACTGCTTGATGCAGCCCTCACAGCATTTCAGGGCAAGTATCATGAATATCCAGAAATAGGACAGGGTTTACCATCATTCTAACATTCAAATCCCTAAACGGCTCAAGGCCAGGTTATCTGAAGGGTTGCCTCTTCCCATATGTGCCTACCTGGACCCTGAGATCATCTTTGGGGGTCCTTCTCCAGGAGCCCCTTCCAAAAGAATTGAGCTGGGGGGCTACCAGGAGGAGGGCCTTTTTGGCTGTGGGACCCCAGTTTTGGAACAACTTCCCCAAAGAGCGACTGGCATCCATTTTGCATTCTTTTCAGCACCAGGTGAAGACCTTTTTATTTTTCCAGTATTTTAATAGTTTAACTTTTTAACTTTGTTTTTGTATGTTCCTTTTTATTCTGTACTGCTGCTATGCTTCCATGCCGAATCACAATAATTACAATTGCTCTTATGGTTTCATTCTTTGAATTAATGTTTGTTTGCATCTTTTTAATGTTAGCTTAATTTTAACTTTTGTTAACTGCCCAGAGAGCCTCTGCTATTGGGCAGGATAAAAATGAAATGAACAAAAGAATAACAACAGACAAATGGTGCTAAATGTTACAGTGTCAGACCTCAGCCAGAATGAGCTCCTTCTTTGTGTTAACCATCTTGGGTGCCTTTTCATGTGCTTATCTGTTAAGAAAGCAGCTTTCTTCAGAACCTGATATTCCATCATCCAAAGACAGGTGGACACTGGGTGAGTTCCTGGTTGCAGAAAGATTTAGGGACTCGTCCACACATGAGTGTACATTACTTGAGTGTACATTTCACACCACTGGATTATTGTACTCCCAGTGTGCTGAAGCTGAATGTGAGCACTGTGTTTGATGCTATGTGAAGTGATATGGGAGATCCATCTAGGGGGGCTTATTCACAAGTATTGTTACCTAATGGCTGCCCACAGTCCTCCAATAAGGGGCATCCCTCTCTGAATTGCCTTCTATAATCTGGATAGCTGGTACCATGAGTCAGGGGCTCCTTAAGACCTCTAACCCTTCTATAGTTACAGTCACAGTGGCTAAAGTGAAGTAGAAGGACGTATGATAGCTCTCCTTCCAGTGCATTTTTAGGTAAAGTTCAAGGTTTTGTTGTTGACAGACAAAGCCTTGAAGCAGAAGGACAAAGGCTCAGTGGTAGAATTATCTGCTTTGCATGCAGAGGATTCCAAGTTAAATCCCTGACATCTCAAGGTCGGGCTGGAAAGATTCCTGCCTGAAACCCTGAAGAGCCATTGCTTCTTGTGAGTTTTGACAAGACTGGATTAGATGCACCAATGTCCAGGTTCGATATAAGGCAGCTTCCAATGCTTCTAACTCGGGGCTAGGATACCTTTCCCTTTAAATGGCCAGTTGACCCCTGAGCTCTTCCAAGGAGGCATTGTTGGCTGTTCTGTGACCAATAGATGGTGGCCGAGTCATGGCACCTAAGCAGGCCTTCTTGGTAGTGACACCCACACTCCGGAACACTGTCCCATGTATTGCTCAATCATCAGAAACTGTGATGAACTCTGGATGCCTCTTGAAGACAGAGTTGCTTACACAGGTTTTCTGTGACTTGGTTGTTATGTGTTTGTTTACTTGGAAAAATCCAGTGTAAGTGCTGCTTAAAGAGGATCCTTTGAACTGCATGGAACTTTAGCTAGTCATGACTAACCCAAGTGCCATGCATTTCACTGGGCCTGCCCTAAGCGGGACTACCACTGCATTTTCCCCATTATTTTATATTGTTCTTACATTGCTTTTGTATTTTATATATTTTGAACCCCTTAGAGATTTTAGAACACTATGCAGTATTCTTATTATCATTATATTAATTTATAACCCACCTAGTCTCAGTGATTGGAAGTCAAGGCATCTTACAACATTAGCATTCATACAATTAAAACATACAGAAGTATACAAAGGTTAAAATACAATTACATCAATTAAATATTAAAATCAAGCCACCACCTGGATTTTAAAAACTACAAAAATATAAACAGTAAAACTAATCTAGCACAGAATCACAGGCTGTTCCTGCTGGAACAAAAAGGTTTTCGCCTGCTTATAGAAACTGAGCAGGGAAGTCACCAACCTAGTCTCCCTGTCAAAATAATGCAAATAAACAAAGGTCCCAGGGTGTGTTTTTAAAACATGTGAGGCAGCCACCGTACAGATGCTAAGCAGGTCTGGATCTGGTCAGTGCTTGGAGGGGAGACCACTGGGGATCCATATGTGGCCACCCTGAGTTCCACAATAAAAGAAGGGTAGGATATCTGTATAATAGATAAATAATAAAGGATAAATCTAGTTCTATGTTAGCGAATACAGTTAGGGTAATGATGCTATTTATTTAAAGTATACACAGAATCCATGGTTCTGAACTGCTGTTTTAGCTCCAGAGAGATCTTTCTTTCACAAATAACTATAATACATTGTCTATAGTAATTCTCAAAACCCCAGATGATCAGAGAATAATAGAAACATAGAAACAGAGCAAGTTAGAAGGGGTCTCCCGGGCCATCTAGTCTGACCTCCGGCACCAGCCAGCTCCGCTCACGACATGCCCACCATGTGGACGTCCAGCCTATCCTTAATGTGATATTCTGTATAAAAAGAGAAGTTAACAAACTAAAGTTGAAACTAGATTAGTATATTTAAATTATCTCCTGACAAAATGTCTCTGGGGCACTGCCCTGGTCATCAAAGTCCTGAGAAGGTCGGTGCCAGAGCCCTTGGTATTAAGTGCCGTGGTGGCCATTCTTGTTTCAGGAGCAGGTGACCTGTGAATTGTTGGCTTGGGATCGGATCATGGAGGATGAGTGGCTAGTTGCAGAGTCTAATCAGAAGCCTGTTTTCAGGGAAACTCACCAGGAAACCTGTGAAAGTCTGGTGGCATTGCGTAAGTATCTTTTCTTCAGAACAAGAGATGCTCCCAGGCTGAAGGAGGCAGCATTGTGGATCCAGGAAGCCGTACCTGCTCCGTTTTGGGGTTTGCTGCTCAGCCAAGCGCTTTGTAGCTCATTCCTGTAGCAGCAGCTGCCTGAGTTGATAGATGCTACAAGCACGTGGAGGCTACTGAGCATATGGGGAGGCTGGCTGAAAGGTTGCTGAGTGGCTCAGAAACATAGAAGTTCAAAGGTGGGGTGGCACTAAGAATTCCTCCAACTCAAGGAAGAATCTGTGCAGCGATCTGAGCTTTCACGTTTAACAGATGAGCTCCGTACAGCATGTTTGCTTGGCCAAAACTGGAGGCAACACAGGCAGGGTTTATTTCTCGACAGCCAAAACTCGGCATCTGCTTTTATGGGAAATTGGTTCCCCAAATCTTGCCCAATCCAGAATGGGTAAAACAGGACAGCAAGCCAAAAGAAGAAGGCTAAAAAGTGAAAAGACATGGATTCTCCTGAAATTTGTTCCCCGACTCCAGAATGTGTAAATGAAAGATTGAAGATGCTGTCTTTTGAGTTGAGCTCAGAAGAACTAATTCTGGGAAACAGATCCAAGAAGTTTGCATGCCTGTTTGCGATAAACAGTATCAGAAGCAAATCTTAGATTGGTGCAAAGAAATATGAAATTATATTGAGCAGTTTGCAGATTTTGTACACTTGATGTCAGACCGCTGCGTAAGTGACCTGGCACGTTGATTTCATTCAAGCTCAGAGTGGAGCTGTTTCCACAAAAAGCTTCCTCCTCCCTCCCAAGTTAGGTTGCTAAACATCAAGAAAGTTGTGGAGAAGGGGAATTATAGTAGATTTGTGTGCAGGAAGATTTCTGTGCATGTTTTGGTACGGAGAACACATTCCGGGGCTGAGCCTATGCTCAGAGGCAAGATCTTGTTCCACAATTCTGCCTCTGCCTTCCTGATCCACTCCTTTGCATCTGGCTCCCCTGGGTGGATCTCAGATATCTAGTGAGAAACAGATCTTGTAAGCCAAAAGCTGTGGTCAAAAAGTGCAGAGGGATTGCTTCCCTTATCTCTGATCTGTTGCCAGAGATCTGAGATAAGGAAGAGCTGCCCTTGTTGGTGCCAGTAAGAGGAACCGCAGGCTTGTGCTTGCTTGTGCGAGGAGGCATGCAGTCCCGCTCCCTGGCCCTGCCCCAGAAAGCTTGTGTACCCCGGCCTGGCGCCTGCCCACCGCTGCAGTGGGCTTCATTTTGGCAGCAGCACTTACAAACTGGCCCCCGCTGAGCACATGGGCAGTGCTGTGGAGTTGCTGGCTTAGGGTCAGAAGCAGGCAGACGAGGAAGGGGTGGGGTACACGCACCCAGCAATGCTAATGGCTTACTGCTTTTCCTTCTTTAAGCAGGACCCCCAAGTTCCAAACCAAATGAAATTTTTTTGGTGGAAGAGGAGGAGGAGGACTCCTGCATCCCAGAGCCTGGCAACAGGGAGAGCAAAAGAAGAGCCAATTTAGGTAGGAGACTTAGGCCGCACAGCCATTGGATCCCGCACTTTTCCGCTAATGCATCTATCAGATTCTCTTCAGTTGTCGCCTGTCAGTCTTGCAGAACATGAATCTTACTCCTTTTTGCCCCACCCTCATCCACACGTTCATCCGCTCTGTGGGCTGGACCCACATCTAGGCACGGGCAGCGGGAGTGGCAGAAGTCCGCTTCCCTGCCTCGCCTCTCACAGGCCGTGAGTCCCCAGTACTGCCAACTCTGGCTGGCAGCCATGGCTCCCCAGGCAGCTTTCTTTCCTGGCCCTCCCTGGAGATGCTGGGGGTCGAACCGGGGGCCCTCGGGGTGCAGAGCAGCTGCTCGGCCGCAGCGCCACGGCTCCGCTTCAGGGCGGTTCCCAGCTGCTCCATGGAAGGGCCCTGCCGAATGGCCAGGCTGCACAACAGGCGTGCAAGAAGGACGCCCCGGACTCGCGTGGAAAACGGGGGGACCGCGTTCACCGCAGCAGGAGCCCCGACCCGCGTGTCAGGGAGGCCGGAGGGTTAATCTTGGGGAGGGCGGGAAGTGACAATTTGCATGCTCCTAAATCTGCCTCAGACCCAGAGTTTATTCCAGTCATGGATCTCTCCCTCCCTCCCTCCCTCTCTCCCTCCCCTCCCCCTCCCCCTCCCCCCTCCCTTTCCCTACCCCCCTCTCCTCTCCCTCTGTACCTAGCTTCTCTCTCTCCCTCTCCCTCTCCCTCCCCCTCTCCCTACCCC